>NC_089518.1:39461567-39516567 GCF_963924715.1 Thunnus thynnus
ACACTACTGTTACTGTTTGTTGACTACACATCACTGTTTGTTTACTACACTACTGTTACTGTTTGTTTAATACACTACTGTTTGTTAACTACACATCACTGTTTGTTTACTACACTACTGTTACTGTTTGTTTACTACACAGCACTGTTTGTTTACTACACTACTGTTACTGTTTGTTTAATACTCATCACTGTTTGTTTACTACACAGCACTGTTTGTTTACTACACTACTGTTACTGTTTGTTTAATACTCATCACCGTTTGTTTACTACACTACTGTTACTGTTTGTTTAATACACTACTGTTTGTTAACTACACAGCACTGTTTGTTTACTACACTACTGTTACTGTTTGTTTACTACACAGCACTGTTTGTTTAATACTCATCACTGTTTGTTTACTACACTACTGTTACTGTTTGTTTAATACTCATCACTGTTTGTTTACTACACAGCACTGTTTGTTTACTACACTACTGTTACTGTTTGTTTAATACTCATCACCGTTTGTTTACTACACTACTGTTACTGTTTGTTTACTACACTACTGTTACTGTTTGTTTACTACACAGCACTGTTTGTTTAATACTCATCACTGTTTGTTTACTACACAGCACTGTTTGTTTACTACACTACTGTTACTGTTTGTTTACTACACTACTGTTACTGTTTGTTTACTACACAGCACTGTTTGTTTACTACACAGTATTGTTTGTTTACTACACAGCACTGTTTGTTTACTACACAGTATTGTTTGTTTACTACACAGCACTGTTTGTTTACTACACAGTATTGTTTGTTTACTACACAGCACCGTTTGTTTACTACACTACTGTTACTGTTTGTTTACTACACAGTATTGTTTGTTTACTACACTACTGTTACTGTTTGTTTACTACACATCACTGTTTGTTTACTACACTACTGTTACTGTTTGTTTACTACACAGCACCGTTTGTTTACTACACAGTATTGTTTGTTTACTACACAGCACTGTTTGTTTACTACACAGTATTGTTTGTTTACTATACAGTATTGTTTGTTTACTACACAGTATTGTTTGTTTACTACACAGCACCGTTTGTTTACTACACAGTATTGTTTGTTTACTACACAGCACTGTTTGTTTACTACACAGTATTGTTTGTTTACTATACAGTATTGTTTGTTTACTACACAGTATTGTTTGTTTACTACACAGCACCGTTTGTTTACTACACTACTGTTACTGTTTGTTTACTACACTACTGTTACTGTTTGTTTACTACACAGCACTATTTGTTTACTACACTACTGTTACTGTTTGTTTACTACACAGTATTGTTTGTTTACTACACTACTGTTACTGTTTGTTTACTACACTACTGTTACTGTTTGTTTACTACACGGTATTGTTTGTTTACTACACAGTATTGTTTGTTTACTACAGAGTATTGTTTGTTTACTACTCAGCACTGTTACGTACTTTGAATGTCGGGTAGAACTTGATGCTGTAATCTTTACAGACGTCAAAGTTTTCCTCCTGAGCGCAGTCCAACACGCCGACGCTGACCGCCTGATGCCAGTCTGAGAGAGAGAGAGAGAGAGCTCAACCAGTCAAACCAGTCAAACCAGTCAGCAGC
This sequence comes from Thunnus thynnus, assembly GCF_963924715.1. Taxonomy (NCBI): domain Eukaryota; kingdom Metazoa; phylum Chordata; class Actinopteri; order Scombriformes; family Scombridae; genus Thunnus; species Thunnus thynnus. The sequence continues at coordinate 39,463,189 of NC_089518.1, forward strand.
CTCCACAGTTCAGAGTATCCAGCTCAGTTTGAACTAACTCAAAATTGCAGCTTTTCCAAATCTTAAAAGTCCCTCCAAAATAAAAGCTGTGTTTGTTTGTTGTTCTCTGAGTTGACCTTAAATCTCAGTTCAACACCTGGACACACCTGCTGCAGGATTTATGACATCACAACCAGTCTGTAGCCAATCAGGGTCCAGTATGTAACTGATACAGTGTGATGTGGAAACTTGAAGCCTCCAGTTCACAAACACTGAGAATGAACTTTACTGTGAAGGAGGAGACATCTGGAGTCTTATATGAAGGAGAAACAGGAGAAAATGTTTTAAAGGACAAACATTCTGCACATTTCCAGGTTATATTATTGTTATTATTACACTAAAACTTTAGCAACAGCCTTAGCAACCAAGGCTACAGGATGGATGGACGTTTATGAGCATGTGCGACGTCAGAGTAAACATGTAGTAAACATGTTGCAGATGAAGCTTTGAGAGCAGGATGAAGCTCTGACTTTTAATTTGCAGGCAGCATTTCTACAAACGTTCACCTCCAGTTCCTGAACTTTGATCACGTTTAACATCCGACATCAGAACAGGAAATAAATAACAGAAAACCACAAAAAGCTGAAAATGTCTCCTTTAAGGGTTTTTAAACGAGGTAACTGGAATTCTTTGTGGAAAAACAGTATCAGACACAAATTTTCATGCATCTGAAAAAATGTTTTTAGGTTGTTTTTCTTTGTGTGCTGAACAGATTGTTGAAGCTTTCTGAGGAAAACGTGTGATTTGTGATATTTGACTAAAACAGTCAAAGCAACCTGTGGGAATCTTTAGTCTCCATCTGCCTCCATTTCTGTGTCTCTGGGGAATAATTCGACTGGAGACCAGCTGCCTCTCTGACACACACACATTTGTCTTTCTATAGATGTGAAGACCCTCATTAACATAATGCCCCCCCCCCCTCCCCCCCCCCCCCCACACACACACACACAAGCCCCGTCCCTAAAAAACCAAACCTCAACCTTATTCTAACCATCACCTTAAAACCAAGTCGACACCTTCCAACAGTCCTTTACACAAGTTTATAACTGGCTTTGGTCCTCACATAGACAGAAAGACCAGCTCACACACACACACACACACACGCACGCACACACACGCACACACACACACACACACACACACATTCTCTCTTTATGTGGACCTGCTGCCAGAGTCAAAGGACGTCTGAGACACAAAGACCCGTCACCCCCCCCCCAACCCTGAGAGACAGACAGCTGGTGACACACACACACACACACACACACACACACACACACATACACACACACACACACACACACCTCTTGATCATTTAAACACAGCTGCTAAATCTTAAATCTCATTGGAAAACTTTCTCAGTCCAAGTAGAGCAAATCAATATGGAGTTTATCAATAAATATTTATTTGATTTATAAAAAGGTTTTAATTCATTTAGATAAAGTATAAGAATATCTGCAGACTGACTGTAACTCTGTTATATTTACCTTCATGATGTCTTAATTACAGTATCAGAACTGATAACAGTCGAATATTATATCCACAAATCTGTTCATTCCTTTAAATACTCGTGAATAAAACAGTTCATTGACACGATCTAACAAAAAATACTAATTATGATCTTATTCTGAAATTATAAAAACTTCAGTTGTTGTTTATTTTTCTGAATAAAGTTAAAAATCTGCAAAACTCTTTGTAACCTTTTGTTTTCAAAGTGCTAAGTGATTATGAATGTGTTAATTATTAATTCAGAGCTACTTTGTTCTTTTTTTTTAATGATAACTAACTGAGCTCGATAAGAGCTCTTTAAAAATGTCTCCATTAACTCTGTTATCTGCTGTCTGAGCTATTTTAATCTCTTATTGACTTCCGGGAACAGTCATTTGTTACTGACAGACGTGACTGGACTCAAGTCTCACCTGCTTGTTGCCTGGAAACATGAGCTCATTACCTGTTAGCTTAATCTAGCTTCAGCCTTCTGTCTGTTTAAACCGTTATTATACAAATACAAACACAGCTAGCTTGATCTGATGATATAATACTATTATTATATATTTGTCAGATTAATATTAGGTGACTCTTCTCCACTATATGACACCGCTGGCTTGTTAAATTTTTAATATAGAGATCATTTAATCTCTCAGAACTTCATTTAAAAATTTGCTACTTTTCAATTGATTCGCACAACAAAACCTTTGATCCACCACGTGAGCAGCGCGACGCAGAGCTGAGGTTCAGCTTCAAATAACTCCTGATTTTTATGTTTTATAACCGCCGAACTGGACGGAGGATGAAGCAGAATCAGAAAACACACCGATTGATACTTTACGAGTTAACGTCGTTTAATTGATCACTGAGGAACCAATAAATAGCTGTATATTGATCCGAGTCTGGCGCTGCTGTTTACAAAGGATGAGGGTCTGTCTGCGGTACCTTTGACGTCCTGGGCCAGGGCCCTCCATGTGCTGGAGTACTGGATGCAGTGTCCGCACCAGGACGAGTAGAACTGGACCAGCCAGGCCGAGGACGAGTTAGTGACGGCGGGTTTCAGGCTGCTGCTGGTCAGGATCTCCAGCGGGTCGTCCTCCGTGTACAGCCGGGCTGCGGCGTACACTGACGCGGGGACGAGCCAGAGGACGACCGCCGCTTCGAACCAGAACCGGAGCATCCCGTCTGCCGTCCGGAGAGAGACACGCCGAGAGCAGGCTGTCAGAGAGCGGGGGAATTTCTGCCGAAAACAAGCTCGGAGACCCGGGGAGACATGAGAGCAGCTGCTCGCTGAAAGCTACGTGTGTTTACAACAGAGAGCAGCAGGAAGAACAGACGTCTCACTCTGACGGAGTTTCCGATCAACAAAGAACCAAAACGGCTTTTTACACAGCAACACAAAAACACAACAAATATATTAAGAATGAAAAAAAATGTATCGATGAGAGTTATCAAAATATAAACAATTAAAGAATAACCGCACAGAAAAATATTTTCGCCTGTTCTTTACTGGTTGCTATGGCAACAGCTCTACTTGTGTCTCTGCTGCACGGAGGGCTTTTGTTTTTACTTTGGAGTGAATCATGTTCTGAATAGACGATCTTTATCACGTTGAGACTGACGCAAGGCTGACGGTAAAACTATGCTGCAATCATTGATACTCGGAAATTTCAGTGATACCGGAAATTACTGTTAAAATATAAAACAAATAATGTTTATTATCATTAAATAAATACAATAAATAATATAATGCAGTATGATATATGAATAAACAAATACACAACCCATTACATAAATATATATTATATATTATGTTATTATTATCATATATAGGAATATTTATATAACAATGTTGTGATAATAGCTAAATTCTATATACATAAATGTAGATATATGACGATCACTCCGATGTTTTCAGAGTTTTGTACTGCTTGTACTAAGAATGGCTGGTTTTAAAAGTAGAAGTTTTCCTGGAGGAAATGTAGTGTGCTCTCTTACTCTAAAAATTGAGCGGGAGTTTTAGTTTAAGTTTAAGCTCACTTAAATACTTCCATCACATAATTATACGTGTAATTTCATTTTTATACTTTGACGTAATACATTTTATAAAAAAACACTCAAATAGGCACCAGAACATGACTGACACAAAGACAAATGAAAAATAAATATTTGAATTAAGAAATAAACTTTAAACAATACATCAGTTCGTCTGCGTCATGAGATAAAAGGCCTGTAACAGTGAGAGACAACAAATTAATTATTTAGTAATTCAGTTGGCTATTTTTAAAGAGTACTTACAACTTATATTTTAGAGAAACAAAGGTTCATTTTAAAATGTTTCTAACACACAAAGTAGGAAAATAATCTAGAAATACTGTCATTACCAATCATCCTGTCATATCATTCACAAGATTATTTTCTGTCTTTATTGAATACATGAATAAAATCTGTTAATTCCTTTAAATACTCGTGAATAAAACTGTTCATTGACACGATCTAACAAAAAATACTAATTATGATCTTATTCTGAAGTTATAAAGACTTCAGTTGTTGTTTATTTTTCTGAATAAAGTTAAAGTTAAAAGTCTCAACTCTGTGTAACCTTTTGTTTTCAAAGTGCTAACTGATTATGAATGTGTTAATTATTGAATAAACACATTGTACCTCATGAATAAACATGAGGTACATTCTTAGGAACAAAATAACACATTAGAAATAGAAATATAATTAAATAAAATACGAATAAACAAATACAATAGATACATAAACTAAATAAAACAACAGAACAGAGTTAAATAAACACATTAAAAACAATAAACCCATTAGCGGTTTTTACCACCTTTTTAGAAGATTTAAAGTTCTGCTCACGTTCTCAGTTCAGTTTTTGTTGGCAAACTTACACTTATGAATATGAAACTTAACTGAGATAATTATAAGATTGATAAGCTTGATTCTCATTCTGTCTGTTGTAACTTAAAAACCCAAACATATATAATACATATAATATAAATATTTATACAATAAAGCAAAAACAGCCATAAATGTATCATTAATAAACGTATAAACCTGTTGCCATGGTAACAGTGCCAAAATAAATGAAGCAAACTTTTTGTTCTGCAATGTTGGAAAGTTCAACTTCTGCTTTTTTTCCCCTCGCGCGCTCATTAAGTGTTAGTTTTTCCCACAGTCCCTGAAGGCACCACAGCTCTCTGCTGCCCCCTGCTGGTCGTCGGTTCAGTTTCATAAAGTTTTCTTGAACAGTGTGTTTCTATTTCACTGTTTAGTGACCTGACACTCAGACATTTATAAATAATCTTGTACTTTCCATCTTCTGCTTCCCGCCACCACCTCCTTTTGTTTTGTTATATCTTGTTATTTATAGACTAACGGCTGTCTTGTATTATCCTCATTATTAACATCTCTATTTTATTTTAAAATCTCTACATTTTATTGTATTATCAGTAGATCTATAGAATAATGGATATCTTGTATCTTTATTTTATTATCAGTTGATTAACACTTCAGACGGAAGTGAGGTCGCATCGTTTTTGCAGCAGTTTAACAGCTCAGCGTTCAGCGTCCGGTTCCCATAGCAACGGAGGAGCTCGACACACACAACACAACGCAGGTGATTATCTGTTTATTAACGACTAAATAAAGAGTTAACGAGCAGTAACGTGACTGTAAATGTGAGTAATGTGTCAGTGAAGCAGCAGCAGTGAAAACATAGTCACGAGGTTTTAAAGGGGTCAGAGGTCAAACGTAGTTTATGTGACGTCTTCAGATGCAGTAAAAGCAGAGTTAGTGTTTCTGGCACAACTTCAAGATGCGCAGAGAAGAGAGAAGAGTGTGAAGATGTCAAAACTCCAGAAACACTTGAAGTTTATAGAAAAACTTTACTGTCAGTGTGTGGCCTTCAGGGTCATCAGGACACATTACAACGATATCTAAATAAGCAGGTTGAGAGCAGAAAAATCAAAAAAGTAAATACATATATATAAAAGACAACAAATCATGTACATCCAGACACATATCAGAGATGGTGAGTATATGATGACGTAGCTTCATGTCTTCAGATGCCAAAAGAAAATTACATTGATTCAAATATATTTTTTATAACTTTGTTTATTAAATTTTCAACAAAACCAACATTTAAAAAGTTATTGCACTTGTAAGTTATTTGGTAGGAAATAAAACATCAAAGACAACAAGACGACAAAACAAGGTGTGAAATGGAGATATATTAAAAAAAATAAATAAATAAAAGAAAAATATATGTTGATACAGTTGTTTACACATATCAGACCTATAAATAAAGATATACTTCACCCTGGAACTGCAGGTAAATGTAGACGCTTAACATAAGAAACGAAGGGTCCACATTGCTGAAGTTTGTGTTTAAATTTAACTTTATGAAGTTTTAAATTCAAACATCCAGAGTTGATGAGAAGGAGGCTCAGAGGATTAATCGTCTCTCCATCCATGTTCATTCTGGACAGTTGAAGTGTTGCTGAATAATCCAGTAAAACCATCCGGTTCGATCTTTGTGTCGGTTAAAAGTATCTTCCCAGAAACCAACAAGAGACGTTCAAAACCAGAACATGTAGATGATTGACAGGAGACTGGTTACATCATTAGAGATGAATAATAATAATCCTGCTTTATGAATGAGACAAACAGAAGGAAGATATTATAAGACGTTTAATGAGGTTGTTTTATTCATTTACATTTTTAATCTACATATTTAAAACTGGTTTTACAGCCAAACATTTATTCAGTACTGTAGCTTTAAAATACTGTTTATGATCATCTTCTAAATATGATGATTACTTGTGTTTACGTTTGTTTACGTGTGTTTACGTGTGTTTACGTTTGTTTACGTGTGTTTACGTGTGTTTACGTGTGTTTACGTTTGTTTATGTATGTTTACGTGTGTTTACGTGTGTTTACGTATGTTTACGTGTGTTTACGTGTGTTTACGTTTGTTTACGTGTGTTTACGTGTGTTTACGCGTTAACGTGTCTTTATGTGTGTTTACGTATGTTTACGTGTGTTTACGTGTCTTTACGTGTCTTTACGTGTGATTACGTTTGTTTACGTGTGTTTGCGTGTGTCTACGTGTGTTTACGTGTGTTTATGTATGTTTACGTGTGTTTACGTGTGTTTACGTGTGTTTACGTTTGTTTACGTGTCTTTACGTGTGTTTACGTGTGTTTATGTATGTTTATGTGTGTTTACGTGTCTTTACGTGTGTTTACGTATGTTTACGTGTGTTTACGTGTCTTTACGTGTCTTTACGTGTGTTTACGTGTGTTTACGTGTGTTTACGTGTGTTTACGTGTCTTTATGTGTGTTTACGTTTGTTTATTTGTGTTTATTTGTTTTTCTTTATTTCTCTGATAAACAGCTGTGTTTTAGTTTGTTGAGTTATTGAAGACGCAGCTCTGTGATTGGCTGTTCATTAAGCATCTCAGTCACATTCTGTAAAAGCAGAAGTTTCTCATCATCATCATCATCATCTTCATCATCGTCTCTACAGCTGAACTTTACTCAACAGGAAATCATGTGATTCTCTCTGTTTGTGTGGATAAAACAACAACATCAGTCTCATAGAACTGTTTATTATTTTAATGAATTAAGTTGAACCAAAAACAAACATTATATATTCTGACAATTCATTTCTCAGTTGACTCAGAAATGTATATTTCACTGTATAAACCTTCGTCTGCAGTGAGACGATTGTTGCCTTATTTCATAATTACTGAGACAGAAAGTCATAATTATTAGATAAGGCCTCCAATTATTATTCACTAGTGAATGTAATGTTTTATCAAACCACTTTTTCCAGAGTTATTGATAATAATAATAATAAAAACAGTAGTAATATTAGTAATATAATAACACTGTAATAATATTAATATTTACACAAGTTTATAAAATGTTTCACAGACATAAAAACATCAAATACAAACTGCAGCTACACATGAGAATAAATACAATGCTGTCAGGGAAAATAAGAATAAAAATAAGAATAAAGAATTAATTAAAGCCAGTTTATAAAACAAGTCTTTAAAGGTCGTTAGAGTGGTGAAGATGAGGAAGAGGAGGTGTTGATATTAAAAGTATTAATATCTGCTTCAAAAAAACAGAAGGGACTGGAGCACACTGATTAATTCACAGCCGTTAATTGTGCAAACAGAGCAACGTTTCGACACCAGTGTGTCTTCACCAGAGTCCAGTGGACAAACACACGAGACTGAAGTATGAATGAAACCTGTAACGTTCGTCTGTTTGCACAATTAAAGGCTGCAGATTAATCCCTGCTGTCTCTGCACCACAGACACCTTGTGAGGAGTCTTCATCATCAGTCTTCATCATCAGTCTTCATCATCAGTCTTCATCATCGGTCTTCATCGTCCGTCACACAGGAAACATGACGTCACCGCGGGTGGGCGTGGTCAGAGACTCCATGCTGACCGATCCGCTGCTGATCAAGGTAAACACGTCACAGCTTGAACACAAAGTATAACTGAGAGTCTGATCAGTTTATCTGACTCAACGTCCTCTTACTCGCTTTTTCTGGAGCTCTCAGCTGCATCTCACAGTCTTCCTTCCTCATTTAAATACAGTTTGATTAATGTATCTGCAGCTGTTCACAGTAATCTGAAGTGTTATATGATGTTAAAAGTATTCTAAAAAAGTGATTTATCTAATAAGTCGGCTCTTATCAGATAGTTAATTTGTTAATTAACATGATGACATCATACAAGTTGTGTGATGTCATAACCTCAGACGTGTTGATCTCCTGCTGAGCACCAGGTGGCAGCATCGACTCAGACTGACATGTTTCCAGGTGTTTTTGAAGGCGTCACTTCGAGAAAATGGTCTCTGTGTTACGTAACATTAGAGATGATGATGATGATGATGATGTCATCCGTCTCTGTGCAGGCGTCTCTGGGTCAGACCCGGTCCAGAGGTCTGTGTGTTCCTGGTCCAGATTTCACTTTCGGAACCAGCAGCGGCTCGCTGAGAGACGGGGGCGTGGCTGATGGTAAGCCCCGCCCACTGTAAACAGCAACAACAGAACTGTTTGTTAGCACGCTGTAACGTCACCGTGGAAACGTTTTTTGACCCTCCTGTCTTATCTTGGCTGTGCTAATGATTGTTAGCATGCTAAAGCATTACTGCACCTGCAGCCGTTAGCGTTAGCAACATGCTTGTTAGCATTCCAAGAATCCTGATATCTGAACACAGTAACAGATCAATATGTTATCAGCAGATGGCAGCAATGTCGAGTCACATGACCTGGTGACATGCAACTCCTCAGTCCAAACCTGAAGATTAAATGTTATGTTATAAAAAGAATGAAAGTGAATTAATTCTTCAATCTCCCGACGACAGACACACAGCAGCCAATCAGGTTGCAGATCACGAGGAAAGGTGTGTGTGTCAGTGATGTCATAGGTGCTGACCGACTGAGACTAACGTGATATAAAAGTAGTTTGATGAAAACAAAAAATTAAATAAAAATAATGCACACACAAAATAAAAGTGTGTGTGTGTGTGGTTTAGCAGCGGTCAACTGTCAGAGTGTGTTTGCATGAAGGAAACATGCCTTCAGGCAACAATCACTGCTGTCACTCACACACACACACACATACCAACACACACACACACACACACTAACACACACATACCAACACACACACACACTGTGAGTGTCATTCAGCAGCTTCTCAGTGTTCAGCTGACACACTGGGGTTTAACATAAGACTCCTCTCATCTGTCAATCACACACACTCACTCACATGTTAATGTCCGCATGCTAACGTGCTCACCATGGCAACGCTAGCATGTAGATGTTTAGCAGGTATAACATTCACTGTGTTGGTTGTCATTAGTTTTGACCAGATGGCGGCGCTAAATGAAAAGGCAAAGGTCCGGAGAGTCTGTTATTGAGGTGGGTGGGTGGGGGGGGGGCTGGGAGGGAGGGGGGTGAGTGTTGGTGATGGGGGCTCGTCCAGGTGGGACTGGGGGGGGGGGGGTGGGGGGGGGGTTGTGATGGAGCTCCTGAGTCAAACCTGTTGTAGAAACTGGTTAAACTCTCTTTACTCCGGCCCTTGTTGCAACATTTTCAATTTATGCTTCAGCAAAAGGTTTCAGTCGTCTCCATGGTAACCGGGGAATGGTAACCATAGTCCTCCAGCCGGCTTGTTTAGTTGGATTATATCATCCCAACCAGGACTAATTGAACAAGGACGTTACAAGTTGCGTAAAGTTACAGACCAAAATATCAATAAGGAAGTTCAGTGAAAACTACAGTCTCCATGGCGACATTAGTGACACTACCCAATCACACGTCCACAGCAAAGCAAAATTCTGCAGGTGACATGAAAGGAAAGTATCGAGCAACCTGCCATTAATCAGCCTTCAGTGAGGCAGACACTGATTGGTCGGTGGGTGCAGTGGCATGCTGGGAGTTTTAGTTTTTGGAACGTTGTTTGTGTTTTCATGTCAGTTCTGTCCAGCTGGAGGGTTCAGTCACGGCGGGGAAACTCGGCTCCTCATCGGCCGCTCGTCCCGGACTTCGTCTCTCTGAACCGGGACGCCGTGAAGTCCGGCCTGGTGACGTCCAAAGAGCTGAGTCAGTACAGAGCGCAGAGGGGCGGGGCCATGCAGAACCCCGCCCCCAAACGGCCAGTTGGCGGGGATGCACGGCGTCCGGTGGTGCCTGACATCACATTTGGAGTCTCAACAACCAGGTCAGAAAAACACAGACACACATCCACAGAACTGATTATTGATTAGTGATTGATTGATGTATGTATATGATGTGTATGTACTGTATTTTTTTTCGTCAGGGCGTCGTCCCCCCTGTCAGACGTCCTCTCTCATCAGTACGCTCGCCGCTGGCTGGACGAACAGATGAGCAGAAATCAAACCAGCAACCACAAGCAGCTGCAGAGGGTAAGAGAGAGAGAGAGAGAGAAGTGAAGCTTGCACGCCCACAGCTCGCTCACTGTGTGTGTGTGTGTGTGTGTGTGTGTGTGTTCTTGTATTGATGACATTGTGGGACTTCCATTTCCAGGGCACAAAAACTACGCAGGTCCCCACAAACATAAACATCATAAACAACTGTTTATGACATTAGGCTTAAAATAATATCTGTAGAATCGTTAATAATTATTAAGGTTAAGGTAAGTCAGTGATGTCTGTGTGTGTGTGTGTGTGTGTGTGTGTGTGTGTGTGTGTGTGTGTGTGTAGATAAAGCCAGGTTGTATTCCAGACACCAGGACCAGCCTGCTGAGGAGGAGCAAAGCTCTGCCGCTCATACAGACACCGTTCAAACTGCCTCGCTACACACAGGTAACACACACACACACACACACAAACACACACAAACACACACACAAACACACACACACCTGTTAACACATTTCTGTACACTGAGTTGTTCGTCTAACTGTTGCAACCACATGACTTCATGAATGAATTATGTTTTTATTGTTATATATTGTTTTTTAGTCTAGTTTTAGCTGGTTTGCTGGTTTCTGACAGCAGCAACCTCAAATTCTTCTTTTCACTCTTTGGGAACATTTTTGTGAATGAAACTCGCCCACCAACAGAGCAGAACAGGCGCCTTATTGTCTTATATGGACATTTTATTGTCGTTGATGATGCTGATGATGAAATATCAATGAACAGGTGACGTCCCCCCCCCCCCGGTCTCTAATCAACTGAAATACATTCATGGATGTCGTCTTATCTACTCAAACTAAACAGCAAGAAAACAGAGCTCATGGTTGTGGCACCTAAGGCGCTGCTCCAGAAGGTTGGGGATCCCCCTCTACCCTCTCCTTCCAGTCACACATCAAATCTGTCACCAAATCCGCCTTTTCCCACCTCAAGAACATCTCCCGACTCTGGCCGTCACTCTCAAAAACCTTGATCCATGGCTTCGTCTCAAATCGTCTGGACTACTGCAACGGAGTCCTGTTCAGGATACCCAGTAAAACTCTGGACAGGCTCCAACATGTCCAGAACTCAGCTGCCGGGGTTCTACCTACACCAAACCCTGGCAGCACATCACCCCCCACTCTCATTCACCTACACTGGCTCCCTGTGAAATACCGCATCTCCTACAAACTCCTCCTCCTCCTCACCTACAAATCCCTCCCCTCCCTGGCCCCCCAGTACCTTTCAGACCTCCTCCACCAACACACACCTTCCCGAAGCCTGCAGCGGTCCTTGGACTCAGGGCTGCTCTCTATCCCCCGCCCGAGCCAGAGCCTTCCCACCCTCTGGAACTCTCTTCCTTCCGAGACACGTAACGCTCCCACCCTGGACTCTTTCAAACCTCAACACCTCCCTGTTTGCTCAGGCTTTTGGCCCAAAGTTAACCTGTTAACCTTTCAGTTGCTTTATTTAAGCTCGGCTTAGTTTTCTTTTTTTCCTTTTTTGTAAAGCATCCTCGGGTGTTTTGAAAGGTGCTATATAAATCTAATTTATTATTATTATTAAAACCTTCTTACATGTGAGGCCGCCACACTTCCTGTCTGGGTTGAAATAAGACGACGCTCTCTGTCCGTCTCTCCTCAGGTCGCTCCTGCTCTCGACACCTTCAGGACCGAGGAGGCTCGTCTCCGGGCCTTCAGGGCTCATCAGTCGGACTCCGTGTCCAGGAGAGGAGATCAGGGTCTGGGCACGTACAGTCTGAACTGACACGAACCGCTCTCTGAATATGTGAACATTAAACCCAATAAAGCTGAAAACAAATCTTTTCTCTGCCTTTTGTTCTTCCATTTGCACTGATTTGATGTTTTTTCCACTTAAAACGTTGAAAAAATGATCTGAAGTTTGGAGGCGGAGCATCAGAGCGAGAAGCCTCAGGGTTCGATACTGGGACCTTTATTATTCAAAGACTCAGAGCAACAGGTCACATTATGCAATGAAATTCTTACTTTGCCGTCTCTCTGCATCACCATTAAAGTATATTAAAAACAAGAAGTAAAATAAACATATAATGATAAAGACATTCTGACTGTAACAGGTTAATATGTGCAAAAAAAAGAGTGAACTGTGCAAACTTGCTGTGGTGAAAGTTTTCTGCTTGTAGCAGCATTTAACATATAACAGTACAGGGCTACAACCAACAATTATTTTCATTATTGATTAATCTGTCGATTAGTCGTCTTCCATAAAATGTCAGAAAATGGTGAAAAATGTGGATCAGTGTTTCCCAAAGTCCAAGATGACGTTTTCAAATGTCTTCTTGTGTCCACAACACAAAGATGGTCAGTTTACTGTTGTAGAGACTAAAGTAACCGGGAAATATTCACATTGAAGAAGCTGGAATGATTAATCGATCAGTTATGAAAATAGTTGGTGATTAATTTAGTAGTTGACAACTAATCAACTAATTGTTGCAGCTCTAAAACAGTTAATATTTTGTACTTTAGGTACAGCAGGGCAACCCGTTCTCACTCCCAACTCGTCACATATCGACGCTTGGTCAGGGCACTATGGCGTCACTTATTAACGTGCAGGGTAGTCCGATAGACTTCTGTTGAGCTCCCACAACGTCTGAAATAGACGCTATGAGACCGATGACGTCTAAATAAGGTGACAAATCTCAGCCTGGTCGACAGAATAAAACGTTGGCATTGTATGTTTCTGCAAACCACAGACCACATTTCTGAAGTGACGTAAGTTACTTCACATTACATGTATATAAGGTGACTTACTTTCTTATTAGGAGGTGTAGGGGTTGGTGGATGGTTTGTAATGATGTTGGCAGAAACTTGTAAATCAGCACAGAGCACGGTTCGAGACCACCTCACTGTTTTTATTTTATTTTTTATTTTAACTCAAACCATGATCTTTTCCTAACCCTAACCAAGTGGGTTTTGTGCCTAAACCTAACCAGACTTTAACCACCGCGTTGTCACACCAAAAAAACATCATTATTTTTTAACAGTGATACTGCGCGTTAAAACGTGTCGCCGGGGCGTCCTGACCGAGCGCAGATATGTGACGAGTTGGGAGTGAGAACGTGTTGAGTCGGGTGATGCTACATGTATTGATTTGTGCTGATTCACTTCTTTCTATACTATGTAAATAATCTCTGTAAACTCATCAAAATCTTTGTATCATGTTACGCTGATGATACTGTCATTTATTGTTATTCCTCGTTAGCAGCACAAACCATCAATCCGCCCTTGATTTGACTCGATTTAACCTTAATTTAAGCAGTTTAGCTAGCTGAGGTCGTAAAACTCTTGCAAATTAGACCTGGCAGGAAGGCAGCATATAAAGTTCCAGACGAAAATGGACAAAACCAACATCAGGCACACAAATAAAACACAACTAAAAAACAGAAAACAAAGTGATGAAGGTTAAAATAAGTTGAACAGAGGAAATCACAAAAAACAAAACAAATAATAAAAAGAGTAATTTACTGTGAAATGATGAAGTCCAGTCGTGATTAAATGGTGTAAACGCTCACATGTCCAGACTGAGTGTGAAGGGATCTCTTACCAACACGCTGAAGAGATGAAGGATAAAAACGTTCAGCTGAAGTTAAAATGAGGCGTCAACAGTCTGAGTCACACAATCATCAATAATCAATCTATAAAGAGTCAATAAATGGTTAATAACTCACTATAATGCAGCTTTCAGCAGATGTAAGTGTTTAATAATGTATCAGTCCACAAATATAACTCCTGTTTGCTGCTGTATAAACAGACAATGAATGAAAATATAGTAAAACACAGCTGTAATACTATAAAATATGTCTTCATAAGAGGAGTTAGAATAAATACTGAACAGTAATAAACAATTAAAATGTCCTTATATCTGCTTATAGCTGCATTATAGTGTGTTATTAACCATTTATTAGCTGTTAATATATTGATTATTAATGATAAATTGGAGGAGTTTCAGGGAAGCAAATTTGTTCAGAAATATTTGGAGGAAGAGACAGAAGAGGAGAAGAGAAGGTGAGAGGAAGGATGATGAAAACAAAGACAAGAGAGAAGAGGAGGAGGAGGAGGAAGACAAATTTAAACACACACACACACACACACACACACACACACACACTCAGCTGGAGGAGGAGCAGTTTAATAAATCTTCTCTGTCTCTGTCTGTGGTGCTGAAATCTGCTGATCGATCAGCTCAGTGTCTGATCTGGATCAATAATCAATCAGCAGTTAAACTGTTTTGGTTTTTATTTTGTACTTTTTGTTTTTTCGACTTAAATCTGGAATTTGTAAAACTTTGACGAGGAGAATGACGTCATAACCAAACTAATATTTTCAGTTTTTGCGTCACATTTCCCGCCGCCGGACCTCTGCTGGGTGTGTTGAGATGTTTCTGCTGAACATCTGACTGAAATCATCATCACAGTCCGGACGGAGATGGAGGTTTCCGCCTCCGGCTGTTCCAGGTTCCGCATCGACTCCCTGCTCTCCCTCACGCCGCCCGCCGCGCTCCTCTCCCGGCCAGAGGCTCCGGAGCTCAGCCCGGGCAGCAGCAGCAGCAGCAGCGGCTGCTCGGCGCCTCCCTCCCCGCGGAGAGAGCCTGTTCCCCGGCTGGACTCTGTTCTGCTGCCCGGTCAGCTGCAGCCCCGCTCCGTCAGCTCCTCCTTCCTGATCCGGGATATCTTAGCGGACTGTCGGCCCTACTCTGACCCGGGACAAGCCTACTCTGACCCGGGACAGGTCTACTCTGACCCGGGACAGCCCTACTCTGACCCGGGACAGGTCTACTCTGACCCGGGTCAGTCTGAGCTGGACTTCGTGGATAAAAGCAGCTCGTCTTCTGACAGCGAGTCCAGAGGTAAGAGTCCAAAAATTACAACTAATAAACAGAAATAAACGACTAAAAGAGAAAAAGCAGGAGTCTAATCTGGTGAATCAGGTTTAGTTTTAAATAAAATAATCCGTTATTTAATAATCTCACGAAGGACTGAGAAAATAAACTTCAACTAAACATGATTTAAATGTTTTATCTGGTTTAATCAATAAATCTAATTTAAAACACGTTAAACAGAATAAATTAAAACAATTAAAAGCGGACTGAAATAAAAACCGTCTGATGTTTGAAATCAATAATGAATTAATATATATGACAGCAGCACATTATTATATTATATTATATTATTACATTATTATAATTAATATTGATGACGTCAGTGAATAAAACTTTTATTTGTTTTACAGGATTCACAGGATTTAAAATAGTTTATTCTCGTTAATTAAACTGAAATGTAATAAAGTTATAAACAACCTGCTGTTCACACTTTGTTTCATGTTGTTGTTTTTGTGTGTCTGTTTGTTGTATTTGTGATTTTTCATCTGTGATTATTTGTTGTGTGTTTCGTGACAGAATAATAAAATAATAATAAAACTAGATATTTATTTCTTCCTTCATATTAAAACCTGTTTCCTTTAAGTTCTGATCAAATATTAAAATCAAACAAAAGTCTAAAGAATAAATTATAAGCCAATATAACAGAAACACAACACATTAATAAACATGACTGTAATAATTATTAATAAACTGTAATCGTGTTTAATGTCGGATATAAAATCAAGTATTTAAATATATAATATAAACAATAATTTATTCAAAAACACGTTTTTATTATTTTTTTATTTGCTGTAAATCAGATTCTTTGTTTTATTTTCAGCTTTTTAAAATATTTATTTGTATTTATTCCGCTGTTGATTGTTTTAATAAGGAAGCCAATTAGGGACAAAAATGTGCGAGAAGCTAATTAATTATTAATCAGGAGGTTATTATCATTCTTTAAAAACACACACAGAGAATCTTTGTTTTTGATGAATTAATGATGAAAGTATTAATGAAGATGAAGATGAAGATGAAGATGTTTGGTTTGTGTTGATGGATCTGAGACCGGCGCTGACCTTTGACCTCAGGACCACATATTACTGCTGATTGACAGGCTCATTGACTCCAGCGTGTCTAATAATGTTTATGTTTATATTTAATATGTATATAATATATAATATGAAGATGAAATAAATATTTGATGTGAATAATTATGGTGAATTATAAATATGTAAAATATTCAGATTCTGATTATAAAACACATTTTATCAGAAACTGTTAATGTTTCGACTGTGAAATCTCACTGATCTGTAACAGCCTCATAATCAATAAATAACAACAACAAACATTTACTCAAAGCTGTTTGACTCGTTCAGAGTAAAAGTTCAGATGAACTGAGAGAGGTTATTGATCTGTTGATTGACAGCTGGATCGGTTTGGCCGGCACTGAGAGGGTTAAACATGACTTTATTTTAAAATGTGCACAAAATTGACTGGAATAATAAACAATAAACAAACAACAACTGAGCAAATTATCACAGTTTATTGAGTCTTAAAGCAAATGAACATTAAAGCTGAAACACAAAGAGGGAAATCGATGCTAAAAAGTGTAAATGTGTCAAATATCCACCTGATATGACGAACTCAGACTTTATTTATTCAACTACTGTATTTAAGTACAGTTCTGAGGTACTTGTACTTTACTTGAGTATTTCCATGTGATGCTACTTTCTACATTTCAGAGGGAAATATTGTACTTTCTACTCCACTACATTTATTTGACAGCTTTAGTTACTTTTCAGATGAAGATTTGACACAATGGATAATATAACAAGCTTTTAAAATACAACACATTGTTAAAGATGAAACCAGTGGTTTCCAACCTTTTTGTCTTTTACTGCAATACTTTAACTACATCAAGCTCATAATACTTATGTACTTTTACTGCATCAGAGTTCAATGAAAACAGAAACTGACACCTGAATTATCATCTGATCTCCAGTTAAACTGTTTTGCATCTTTTATTATTTCACTTTTATTGTATTTATTTACACGTTTGTCAGCTACAAACTGATTACTGACTAATAAAAACACAGATGTTCAGAGATACACGAGACCTCTGGAGGGTTTTAATTTGTTTGTGCATGAGATTTTTTTTAAATATATAAAACTTTTTCAGGAGTTTGCAGTTCTGTAGTTTATTGTGAATCGTGATTAAAAAATATTTTAAAATAAGACAGAAAAACACTGAGCTGATCTCTGACAGGTTCTCTAAACTCATCATGTGATTTCTGTTTAAACGACTCATAAAAACATATTTTATTAAAACAAGTGAAAAAAAATCTGCCAACTCAGTGAGAATATTTAAAAGTTTCCAACAGAAATCATCTTGTTTCAGATCTGAGTGTCTGAATCTTAAAACAAAGTCCTGATGTCTTTTTGTTTTTATCTTAAAAGGGAAACTTGTGATGATGCTTTTGTTTTGAAAGTTATTATTATCTTCCTTTAGAGAATAAAGCTGGTCTTAGCAGCAGAATCTATATAAACCAAACTTTATTTATTTAGAAACAAGTTGATTTGGACTGAAAAAGTCACACAGTGACTGTATTAATAATAATAATAATAATAATAATAATATTTCCCTCATATGACGTCATGTGTGTGTTTAGGAAACAAAAACGCAGATTTGAGGGTTTTGTGTGTCATGTGACGTCTGCCTGTCAATCACTCAGTGCAGGACGGAGCTTCAGACCCCGCGGCGGGACGCCTGAAGAAACCCCGCAAAGCCCGGACGGCGTTCAGCGACCAGCAGCTGTCGAGACTCGAGAGAAGCTTCCAGAAACAGAAATACCTGAGCGTCCAGGACCGCATGGAGCTGGCTGCCTCCCTGCAGCTCAGCGACACTCAGGTCAAGACCTGGTACCAGAACAGGAGGTACAACATCACAGCAGCAGCCACAGTCAACACCTAAAGGTCCATTTAGTAGCTGCTCTGGAGCTTTTGATCAGGCCACATGATCACATTTCAAGATAAAGAATGAACCTCAAACTTAGAGACACAGTGAGCATAAAATACAAGATTTAGACCAAAAGAGACTTTAAACTATTACAAATATACAAGATCAAGTTTTTTATAAAATACTAGTTTACTTCAGTACCAGAACAAGAAGAAATAGTAAAATATTTAATATTTTCTGCTGTAAAAACGTTTATTTTTGCTGCTTGTCCGTCTGTTCAGCATCACTGTGGACAGACGCCTGTGAGACGTTTCACGATTAATAATAAACGGTGTGTGATCAATAATTCAGCAGTATGTGCTGTAATTAATGATCAATAATTGATGCAGAAACAAATCTGGAGCTTTTAGTGCAGAATCACACAGAAAGCTGGTTGGTGGGGGTTGGGGGGGGGGGGGGGGGGGGTTTACAGCACTGATTCATTTATTTATTGATTTATGTTTTTATCGCTCTACGCCCAGAGAGAGAATCCTGCGCTGTGATTGGCTGAAGGTCTAATTTCATCATTAATATGCTCCACACTTTAATTATGACGTCACCATATTCAGAAGTTCTTTGTGTTTTGATTATGCTTATTTTTTCTTTGGTATTTTTGGTTAAAAGTGAAACATGTTTTATAATTTATCTCATTTCTTTCATAGCAAAACTCTGTAAAAAATGTTCACAATATTTTTAATCTTTAAAATGTTTTTAGTGCATCAGATATATTAAAACTTATAACATGTATGAAATATCTTCTGTATACAAGGTAATAATTTGTGCTAACATGCTAACAAGATAATTTGTGCTTTCATAACAAACGTATGATAGCTTGTATGAACAAGATGGCGTGCAATCAAGATGGCGTCCAATCAAGATGGCGCGTGTGAACAAGATAAAACTTCTTCTTGAGATAAAGAACGGTGCTGTTGTTATTTCTTTGTGCTCATATTGTCGCCGTGTGTTTCTCCTTCAGGACGAAGTGGAAACGTCAGTCAGCTGTTGGTTTGGAGCTTCTGGCTGAAGCCAGCAGGATGTTTCTACCGACACCCTACCTGTACCCCCCCGCCCCGCCCACACTGGACCTCTACCTCTACCGAGGCCACGCCCACCACCACCACCCAGCCCCGCCCCTGCTGCCCCGCATCCTCACCCACACTGAACCACACCCCCGCTGACACCAGCCCACTGGGAGGACTGGTTCCCACAGGACGACGTACAGGAACAGCAGCTGCTGATGTTTGGAAATAAAAACTCTTCGGTTTTCGGTTAAAAGCAGATTCTCCACTGCAGGAACTGAAGAAACTGTTTGTGGTTCTTCTGTTCAGGAGGTGACGCTAAATCCAAGTTCAGGTACTTTCAGTGCGGCTGATTGTTATTGGTCGAGCTGATGTGACATCACATCACAACAAGGACGACGACAACAAACACCACAACAGTAACTGTTTAATATGCGACTCAGACAGCTTGTTAGAAACCAAAAGCTGGAGCAGAACATTTCTCAGAGAAAATTAAACAGAAAATTAAAAAAATATCTGACATCTGGGACCAGTGTGACATCATGATGACATCACTAAAGAGACGAGCGGTCAGACATGTTGGAAACTAACCGTAGGTGGGTTATAGGAGTTGTGATCAGAACCTCTGAACATGTCTGTTATATTTCAGTTTTTTATCATTTTCAATAAATACGCAAAAAAATAAGCAAAGTTTTTGTTTGTTGTTTGTTTTGTACTTTGATGATAAACAATCACTTGAAGAAAGTTAATGAGAAAAGAAAGTGTGAAGAAACTGAGTGGTGTTTGTGGTTTCTAGTGCCAGTAGCTCGGTCCTGTAGGGTTGTGACTCGTCTTGTGGGTGTACTGACTTGTTGACCTGGACTTGTCTCGGTCTCATGGACTCGTCGAGGTTTTGACTCGGATTCATGGAGGGTTTCACTCAGACTTATGAAGGTTTTGACTCAAGACTCTTGGAGGTTTTGACTCAGACTCTTGGAGGTTTTGACTCAGAGACAACGTTGGACTTGTCAGAGTCTCAGTCTGGTCTGTTTCAGCCTCTTTACATGTAAAACACTTCAGTCTGTATTTCTGGAGCAACTTGAATCTTTTGATTTCTGCTCAGTTACAGATATTTTAGCTCCACAAAACAGAGAAAAACATGAAAAATTAAGTCTAATAAACGAGTCTTTCATGATGAAATTGTTAATTTTCTGTCAGTCGACTAATCAATGAATTGTTTCGAGCTACGCTCTGCAGCTGTCTGTCCGTCCATCCGTCCAATCAGAATGCAGCATTTAATTCAGACATTCGGAGCAATTAGCTGATGAAATATTAAACGGCAGGTGAAATATTAATGCTGTTAAAAGGCAGCAATTACACATCAGAGTGACCAGACGACTGAATATTTCCTTAAGTGCTGCAGAGTGTTTGTGTGTGTTTGTGTGGCAGCAGCTGGTTTAATAGAAACACTGAAACAGGCTTTTATTTAGTTTTATTTCTGCTCAGTTTGTTGACTGCAGCACAGACCAACTGGAAACTCCTCAAACGTTAAACTTTCCTTTTAGTTTCTTTTTTTATATCTGCATCGTTCCATCAGAGGAAAATATTCTTCATGTCTGCTGCGAAGTTCATCCTGACGGGTTTGGAAACTTCCTTCAAGAACTGAAAATAAACTTCTGTGAACAAAGTTTGGACAAAAACTATAGTTTATAAAGTTTGTTGTAAGTTACATTTCAAGGACAGATTCCCAGTGTTTCCAGTGAGACGTAAACAGCAGCCGTCAGGATGTGATGATGTGCGCTATGATAAAATTTGCAGCCTTTTGGAAGTTGAATCGCTTCGATGCTGAGAAACAGACCAGCTGAGTCCTGATGAGCTGATGATGATGAAGATAACAAGATGCTGCTGCTGGTTTTTGTTCTTATTATTTATTTTCTTACAAAGAAAAATAAATCTTTTAAATGACACAAACAAAAACTTCAAACTGTAGAAATACATTTTTTATACTCAAATGTCGTACAAATAAAATAATTATTACACTATTAAAAAAAACTGTTTTTCTGATGTTTTTACAAACATCAGAAAAACTCTGATGTGGAAAAAGTCACAAAAACTGATTTCATGTTTCTGTTTCACAAAGTGTCTCCTGAAGTTTTGAAGCGTGGCAGCCGGGGGGCGCTACAGTAGAACTACAGTAGAACTACAGTAGAACTACAGTAGAGCTACAGTAGAACTACAGCAGAACTACAGTAGAGCTACAGTAGAACTACAGCAGAACTACAGCAGAACTACAGTAGAACTACAGTAGAGCTACAGTAGAACTACAACAGAACTACAGTAGAACTACAGTAGAACTACAGTAGAACTACAGCAGAGCTACAGTAGAACTACAGTAGAACTACAGAACTACAGTAGAACTACAGTAGAACTACAGCAGAACTACAGTAGAACTACAGTAGAACTACAGTAGAGCTACAGCAGAACTACAGTAGAACTACAGTAGAACTACAGCAGAACTACAGCAGAACTACAGTAGAACTATAGAACTACAGTAGGACTACAGAACTACAGTAGAACTACAGTAGAACTACAGCAGAACTACAGTAGAACTACAGTAGAACTACAGTAGAGCTACAGTAGAACTACAGTAGAACTACAGCAGAACTACAGTAGAACTACAGTAGAGCTACAGTAGAACTACAACAGAACTACAGTAGAACTACAGCAGAACTACAGTAGAGCTACAGTAGAGCTACAGTAGAACTACAACAGAACTACAGTAGAACTACAGCAGAACTACAGTAGAACTACAGCAGAACTACAGTAGAACTACAACAGAACTACAGTAGACCTACAGTAGAGCTACAGTAGAATACAGCAGAACTACAGTAGAACTACAGCAGAGCTACAGTAGAACTACAGTAGAACTACAGCAGACCTACAGTAGAGCTACAGTAGAACTACAGTAGAACTACAGCAGAACTACAGTAGAGCTACAGTAGAACTACAGCAGACCTACAGTAGAGCTACAGTAGAACTACAGTAGAGCTACAGTAGAACTACAGTAGAACTACAGTAGAGCTACAGCAGAACTACAGTAGAACTACAGCAGAGCTACAGTAGAACTACAGTAGAACTACAGCAGACCTACAGTAGAGCTACAGTAGAGCTACAGTAGAACTACAGTAGAACTACAGTAGAGCTACAGCAGAACTACAGTAGAACTACAGCAGAGCTACAGTAGAACTACAGTAGAACTACAGCAGACCTACAGTAGAGCTACAGTAGAACTACAGTAGAACTACAGCAGACCTACAGTAGAACTACAGTAGAACTACAGTAGAACTACAGTAGAACTACAGTAGAACGTCGGCTGCAGCTCTGAGAACAACATGAAACTCTTTGTATAAACAGTATGTATGAACATGTGATCTCAGTATGAACATGTGATCTCAGTGTGAACATGTGATCTCAGTATGAACATGTGATCATACTGAGATCACATGTTCATACAGAGTTAATATCAGTTAGACGTTGTTCTTTCATTTGTCACCAACATCAAGTCTGATACATTTTAAAGACATATTTCTATATTTATTTGACCGTATTGAGACCATTTCAGGCCTCAGATTCAGACGTTTGTCCTCAGTGTTTGAGCTTCAACGATTATTTTCATTATTCAATCAATCATTTTATTTATAACATGTTGTGGAAAAACTGCTAAAATTTGTTACAGCAAATAATATTATAACTTCTTAGAGTTCATGGTGACGTCTTCAAATCTCTTGTTTTGTCCAACCAAAACCCCAAATATTCAGTTTACTGTCACGTGTTTGAAAAGCAAAAATAATTACTGAGACAATCGTTTATCAACATAGTTGCTGATCAATCGTCCGTCGTCTCTACGTGAACGCTCACAGCCGGCGGGAACGCCAACAAGACGAAGACCCAAAGTCCTGTAGCGGGGCTGAAAACTGAGGATTGACAGCAGAGAACTAAATGTCTGTGAGCTGTGTGGAGGTCGACACCTCGCTCAGCAGCACTCCTCCTTTACTCCTCCTCCTCTTCCTCCTTTACTCCTCCTCCTCTTCCTCTCCTGACTGATCAAATGTCTTCTTTCTCTTCTTCTTCTTCTTCTTCTTGGCGTCTCCTCCCTCCAACCCACTGGAGAATTCAGAACGGAACAGACTGGCCTCCCTCTGACCAGGAGAAATCCTGAGGAGGAGGAAGAGGAAGAGGAGGAGAAGGAGTAGGAGGAGGAAGAAGAGGAAGAAGAGAGGAAATAACAGAAACATTAAAGATAAGGAGCTGTGTAGTCAGACTGATGCAAACACAGTGAACATAGTAAACATTATATCTGCTAAACGTGTTAGCATGCTAACGTTAGCATGTAGCTCAGGTTCAGCTGTTAGCATGTTAGCACACAAAGAGCTGAGTGATATAATGAATTAATACATTTCAATTTTTGTTTTTGCACGATGTAACATGAAGTGAACAGTTACACGTCACAGTTTTCAGGACTGTGGTGACTCCAGGTGGCTAACGTAGCAGCTAGCATCACATTACTTTATGAGTAAAAATAGCTGTTTTGTGCAAGTTGTAAAAACTTGATTTAGACATTTTACACATTGTGCAGAAACATAAGTTTTAATTAATCAAATTAATTTGATCTCAATGAATTTGAAGGACGGATTCACAATTGATCAAGTGTGTCTTAAACCACCAGTCAGGAGACGCTGAGTTATTGATTAAAGACAACACGTACGGATGGATTTGAGAAGTTGACATTTGGAGTAAAGAAGGAGAAAAAGAAGTGAAATCCTGCTACTATAGTTTGTTTACGTAGCCTCCGGAGCTGGAGGAAGCTTCCTGAAGCTGACCAATCAGAACAGAGTGAGCTCATCAGGAGGCGGGGCCTTAAAGAGACAGGAGCTAAAACGGCCTGTTTCAGACAGAGGCTGAACTGAGGGGCTGCATAAAGGACCAGTAGAAGATAAATAAGGAGTTTTTAACTGGAAATCATGCAAAGATATTCCAGTAGAGCCTCAGAATATGAATATAGAGCTGGAAATGTGCAGAATATGTTTCCTTTAAATGAAAAATATAATGACTCTCAAAACCAAAAGTACAATTTTCATGATTCAGAAATCCCACTAAAAATGTTAAACTAAAGATTCAACACTTCAGCTGCATCTTTATTTCAGCTTTATGTCCAACACACACTCTGCTGTGTGTGTGTGTGTGTGTGTGTGTGTGTGTGTCTGTGTGTGTGTGCGTGTGTGTGTGTGTGTGTCTGAGCGCAGCAGGAAGCCTTGTACTACCAGACTGACTGATCAATAACACACACATTTGTCAGTGTTTAAATAATCAATATATGACTCTCTCGCCGCGGGGCAGGGCAGCTGGAAGGTGGAGGGTTCAACGCCCCCCCGGGGAACACAGAGCCCCCTGCAGGTCAGAACCTGGAACTACACACCGACACAAACGGAGGTCTAGTTTGAACATGAAACTAATGAAAGTGCACATCTGTGTTTTCATGTGTCTTCAGGAGGGAAAACGTGTTGAGAGACAGATTAACATGTTGGTTTCTACATGAAATTTGTTTATGATAAGAAAAAGTATAGAAAAACATCAGACTGCTCCTTTAAAGGAAGAATGAACTATAACATTCAGAAGAAATTGTTGTTAATACATTAAATTCATCTGACAACACTGTAGTGTATATCCTCATATTCCTCTATCTGGCTTCATTATTAGACAATCACCTGAACGCACCATTACACAACTGACCAACACCCAAAGGATTGTGGGATACCGTGGAGCTAGAGCCTGAAAAGGGACACACACACACCTGTAATTATGTCTCTACTGACCACTGAGTGTGTGTGTGTGGTCAGTCCTTGTCCAGACAAGCCTGCTGTGAGACGCAGCTGTTAACAGCGAACACACACACACACACACACACACACACACACACACACACACACACACACACACACACACGCATGTCCTGTGTGGACTGAGTGTAAACATGATCTCTGACTGAAGGGAACTCTGGATTTAATTATGTATAAGGGAGCGTGTGTGTGTGTGTGTGTGTGTGTGTGTGTGTGTGTGTTACTGTCAGTCATCTCAGCAGGGGTGTGTGTTAATGAGCACAGACAGACAGACGTGTCAGACACAGGTACGTATGTTCACACACACACACACACACACAGCAGAGTGTGTGTTGGACGTAAAGCTGAAATAAAGATGCGGCTCAGCTCTATATTTATATTCTGGGGCTCTACTGGAATATCTTTGCATGATTTCCAGTTAAAACCTCCTTATTTATCTTCTACTGGTCCTTTATGCAGCCCCTCAGTTCAGCCTCTGTCTGAAACAGGCCGTTTTAGCTCCTGTCTCTTTAAGGCCCCGCCTCCTGATGAGCCCGCTCTGTTCTGATTGGTCAGCTTCAGGAAGCTTCCTCCAGCTCCGGAGGCTACGTAAACAAACTATAGTAGCAGGATTTCACTTCTTTTTCTCCTTCTTTACTCCAAATGTCAACTTCTCAAATCCATCCGTACATGTTGGAGCTGAACAACACATGGAAACACCTTAGCAACCACCTTAGCAACCACCTTAGCAACCAAGGCTACAGAGAGGATGGCCATTAATGGACATGTGATGAGCCGACGTTGGCAAGGTAGAATAAAACATCACAAATGAAGCATTTAGAACAGGTTTAAGCCCTGAGTTTTGTCTTGCAGGCAGCATTTCTACATACGTTCACCTCAAGTTTCTGAACTTTGAACATCAGAACAGGAAATAAATAACAGAAAACCACAAAAAGCAGAACAGCCTATCCAACAGACTCACCTCTTCTCTCCAGCGGTCTGACTGCTGTTTAACTTGTTCTGGTTCTTCTTGTGGTTCTTGGTCTGGTTCTGGTTCTGGCCCGTGGCGGCGCTCAGGCCCTGCGGAGCATCTCTCAGGCCGAAGCTCTTGGCGGTGTGTCCCAGGTGGAGGAAGCGGATGTGGAAGATCTGTTTGAGGTTAGCTGGGTAGGTGGTGTAGGCCCGCAGGAAGGACTGCAGCGCTGATGACATCACAGGGACACACGTCAACAAACAACAAGGTAACTGACACCAACATCAGTGTGTCTGTGATCAGTGCAGTAGATGTCAAGGACGAGTCTCTGTTAGTTTTAGTTAGAGTTTCATGGATTTTCACCCTTTAAAATTTCACCACTGATCACCAGCAGTGGAAGAAGTACTCAGATACTTTACTGCAGTAAAAATACCAATACAGCAATATAAAAATACTCCATTACAAGTAAAAGTCCTGCATGAAAAAATCCTACTACAGTAAAAGTACATAAGTATTATGAGCTTGATGTAGTTAAAGTATTGCAGTAAAAGTACATAAGTATTATGAGCTTGATGTAGTTAAAGTATTGCAGTAAAAGTAGTGGTTTGGTCCCTCTGACTGATATATTATTATATATGACATCATTAGATTATTAATAGTGAAGCATCAGTGTTAGAGCAGCATGTTACTGTTGTACCTGCTGGAGGTGGAGCTAGTTTACACTACTTTATATACAGTTAGCTAGTTTAGTCCAGTGGTTCCCAACCTAGGGGTCGGGCCCCTCCAAAGGGTCAGCAGATAAATCTGAGGGGTGGTGAGATGATTAATGGGAGAGGAAAGAAGAAAAAACAAAGTTCTGATACACAAATCTGTTTTCAGTTTTTGGACTTTTTCTCTAATCTTTGATTTTTGCTGAAATATTGGATCATTTGAACATTTATTGAAATGAAAGCATGTGAGAAGTTTAGAGGGAAAAATCACTATTTGGTGGAGCTGTTAACAACTCATAGACATGTGAAATGTGACCCCGACTACACACTGCTTTTTGTAAGACGTCAAAAGCCAAAAAGGTTGGAAACCACTGGTTTCATCTTTAACAATGTGTTGTATTTTAAAAGCTTGTTATATTATCCATTGTGTCAAATCTTCATCTGAAAAGTAACTAAAGCTGTCAAATAAATGTAGTGGAGTAGTAGTCAAGTAAAGTACAAGTACCTCAAAACTGTACTTCAGTACAGTACTTAAGTAAATGTATTTAGTTACTTCAACACATTTAAAGATCCTCTCTACCACCAGTCAAACAGGACGTACCTTTCTTGGCCGTCTGCACTGATTGTGTGTTGGCGTGAACAAAGTTCTCGAACTCGGTCTGCAGGACGGTCGCTCTCTCTCTGGTCTCCTGCTCCAGAGCTTTGGATGAACTCTGAAACACACATAGAATTATTACGATCAATCATTGAAGCTGTCTATCGGTAAAATCATCCTGCAGGTGCAACCAGAGACCACCAACACCTGAAGAGGAGAATTAATCCAAGTCCAATTCTGAGGGCAGGATCTCCACTGAGGAATGTTTAGCAACTGTAATGTTTACTATGTGTTGGTTTAGCCTGTTAGCATGCTAACATTTGCTAATTAGCACTAAACTCAAAGTACAGCTGAGGCTGATGTCATTAGTTTTGCAGGTATTTGGTCATAAACCAAAGTAATTTTATCCAGATGATGGAATTAGATGAAAAGTCACAGGATCAAAGTTATTAAAATTCATCCTGAGCAGAACATGAATGTGTGAACCAAACATTTGTCCATCAGGTAGATGTAAAGATATTTGATCTGCCAACCAAACTTCATGGAAATATCATCCGACAGTTGTTAATATATTTGAGTTTGGACCAAAGTGTTGAACTGACTGACGGCTAAACAGTATCTGTGTGTGTTTTTAGGGGAAAAAATATTTGAATCTATGTTTTGATTTACAGTTAATATTCTCCTACATTAATAAAAACTGAATGTGATGTTACAGTGACTGAGTAGAGTGATATCAGTGCTGCATCAAGGACTGATGACGACTGGAGGAATCTCTACACTGTATATTAGATATAAATGCGAAACAGAACTCAAACCACAATGATCCAAAGACGACTGGTCCAATATATGTAAGATACAACAAACAACCACCAGAGACTAAAAGCAAATGTTCATCTACACAACAGACCTGCTGGAGACTGCGTGGAGAGAAAAACTTGTGTTTTCTGTGTGAAAATAAGAAAATACTGGGATGATGTTTGGCTAGAGGTGAGAGTGATATTGGGTTATGAATTACCAAAGACATGTGTGGTGTTAAATCTACGCAACCTGACGGGAAAAAACTCAACGTGAAGACTGATCTCTGATTTACGTTCTATTAGCGGCGACCAAGAAGGAATCACCAGGAAGCACCGAACTACTCTGAGACACGTTATGAGATATTTGATATGGAAATCAACAATCGGAGTTTATTGGGAAATGGAACAAATGGACGGCTTATGAAACCCATAAAAAAGAAACTACAAAACCTTTGTATGAAGACTGAGATATTTTAAGTTGTGTTAATGTATTTTATACCTCATTGGTAAGACTTTTGCTTCTTGGGTAATAACAAAATAAAAAACAATAAAACTTCAGTAAAAAAAAGAAATTGAATGTGATGTTAAGCAGAGTTACTGCATTAATAATACAGCATTACACAAAGCATTTTAATCAGACTGAGGTTGTTGAACATGTTCCAGCAACAACATGATTCATGTTCAACAGATGGACTGTGTTTAAATAAAGGTTCATTTAAATCAGAGTGTCTTCAGTCAGTCTGAGCTGTCTCAGAGACACTAACAGATCATCGCGGAGGTCAAACATGTTTGAATCTCAGAAATGTGCCGCAGCAGGAGTCACCTGCAGGTTCCTTTTAGAGACGCTTCAATGAAACTGTCTGAACTGATCCGTCACAAACGCGTCACCCCGCTGCTTTTATTGTCTCTCCGCAGTCCTTTT
Organism: Thunnus thynnus; assembly: GCF_963924715.1. Lineage (NCBI taxonomy): Eukaryota > Metazoa > Chordata > Actinopteri > Scombriformes > Scombridae > Thunnus > Thunnus thynnus. The sequence continues at coordinate 39,492,433 of NC_089518.1, forward strand.
ATTCAGAGTGTCTTTGTTGGAGCTCATCAGTTTGACACCGACAAGTTCGGGTTTTTAAAACTGACAAGAATCAAATGTTTAAAAAATAAATCTTCATCAGCATCAGAGGAACAGCAGGTGGTTTGACTCTCTGAACCTGCTCTCAGCTGCCTGTTGGTTCAGACTCTCCCTGAAGATTAATGTTGACTCTCAGAAAACCCTGCTGGCTTCTGAAAATCCTGGACCCACTTGGACACCCCAAAATCCCAACTCCACTCTGAGACTAGTGGAAACCCCTAAAGGACCCCTGACATGTCCAAAGAACCACTGACACCCCCCACAAACAGCAGCACACCTTTATATACCTTTATAGACTCCTGGAAACCAATACAGGTCCTTAGAATGCCCCCCAAGCCCCTTCAAAGACCAGAGGAACCCCCCTTCAAAGTCTCTTGAAGTTTCCCCAGAGTGTAACCTGAAAGAACCTAAAAGATTCCAAAAAAGACCCTTAGAGACTCAGGACCAATGAAACTCCATCAAAGGTGCCTGGAACACCAAAGGGACCCTTCAAACACCTCCAACATCCCTTGAATCCGTACAGAGTCCTGAGTGGCCCCACAGAACTCTGCTATTCCATCAAAAATCCTGAAACCCCCTGAAATACACTGGAACCTCCAAATACACCACAAGAATCCCTGAAGTCCACTTGGAACCTCAACAAAACCCTGGAAAACCTTAAAGACCCCCGACACCTACACAAAGAGCAGCTTGAACCTCCCTAACCATAAGATCTCTTAGATTGCAATGTGGAACCCCTTTAAAGACAACTGGAACTCCCCTCAAAGTCCCTTCAAAGTGTAGCAGAACCTTGAATAGTCTACAAAATCCCTTAAAGACTCCCGAAACCCCCTAAAGGACCCTTGAAACACTTCAAACATCCCGCTTAATTCCCGCTCTTGAAGCAGGAATTCCAAAACTTCAAAAATCTCAGGACCCCATAGATCTCTGGAGCCCCATCTGAGAGGCCCAGCTGTGAGGATGAAGGTGTCTTACCTTGCTGTGGTATTTGCCCCGCCCCTTGTAGGTGTCGTCAATCATCAGACTGGACAGGATGTCCAAGAGCTTCATCTCTGATAGGCTGAAACACAGCAAGACCCATCCACACTGTCAAGACCAGGAAGTGGACTAACAGAAATACTGTACCAATACCACCAGTGTGGTACTACATGGTACTGTGATGGTACTACATGGTACTGTGATGGTACTACATGGTATTAACTGGCATGGTGTGTACATGTTGTACTTTCAAGGTATCAGAAGGTGATTGGCTCTGACGGTTGTCAGTCAACAGACCTGATGTTGTGATTGGCCAGCTCAGTGATGAAGGCGGTCTCAGCAGGAGTGAGGAAGAGGAGGCCACTTCCTTGTCCTCCGATTCGAGCCGTCCGACCGACACGGTGGACGTACTCTGCTGCTGCTGTCGGAGGAGTGTACTGTAGACACAAAGGAATGTTTTACGTAGTACCTGCAGTACTGTTAGATCATCACAACATGAACCATCAGACGAGTCTCAAACAGTTAATTATCTAAAACACAGACAGGATGAGAAAACCCAGAAGAACACACCTGAACTGTCCACTCTCACCCTTAACTACGGCAGGTACAGTGAGTTTAACATTTTCATGGTAACCTGAATATAAATTTCGGTTTTCTCCTCCAAATGTAATCAACAGGTGTCCTAACTATAGTGAATATTTACCTGAACGATCCAGGTGACCTGAGGAAGGTCCAGACCTCTGGCTGCAACATCCTGAAACACAAACACAGTTTATTTTTATAACATGAACATCACTCAGTCTGTGACATATAGTATGTGCTTTATAGTAGCTATGAAAACTACTTGTCAATTGGTTGATCAGATAATCAACTAATCATTTCAGCTCTTGTTAATTCAATTGATTTTCCCATAAAGTCTGTGTGACACCAGCATTTAAAACGGTGGAATTTCATTCAATTCCAAAATTATCATTGTGATCAGTGGATTCACTCGAGGGGAAATGTAAATCAGCAATCTTTTCGTATCGAGTTCAACTTTGGTGAGGCAGCAGAGAGTCAGAGAGTCCAAAATGGAGGAAACTATTGTAGCTCACGTATTAGCTGTGCTGCTAACATCAAGTTTTACTGAAGCTCCTCTGTCTGAGTAAAAACTATTAAACGACAGACACATGGTTATGAGACAGGAGGACATGATACTAAAATTCCTTTGAATAAACTGTGTGACCCGATTGTCCTGTTAGCAAACCAGCTAAGCTAACTTGCAAACCGTTAGTTAGCAAATTTGTTAGCCCTGAGATCTTTATTTTCCTTCTTCAATTTTTTATGTAATGAAATGGGGAACAAAATGTCGGGAGGAAGTAAACAGAACAGCACAGAGAAAATAAAGCTGTTGTGACTGACCACCGCTAGCTGAGTTAGCAGTTAGCTCACAGACCTGTGAGGAGTCACTACATCACCAAACATCTAGAACCAAATATTTCACTAATTAATCTGATAAACAGATTAATTTCACTGTACAAGGCCTTGAATGTGCAGTAAACGTATCTTTAATCAAATTTTAATAATAAACAAATAGACAAAGTTAGAAACTATCTTGTGAAGAAAACGGAGCATCAAGCAGCTAAAGAGACATATTTTCTGAGGAGTTGGTTGAGACCAAACCAGAGGTAAAAGGACAGAAAATATTGGACTTATATTCATCAGGTGGACATGACAACTTATTCTGCCCCCTAGTGATCAAACATCACTTTAAACCAGACAGTAAATCAGAGCTACTGACCGTACACAGCAGGACTCCAGACCGAGACACCGAAAACTGCTGGAACACCTCTGAGCGCTCCTGGTGGAGAAAACAAACACACCCACACTGACTGACCACTCAAAACACAACAACACAGAGAAACATCTGCTTTTCACCGAATGGACCGTGGCGGTCTTACCTCTTGTTTCATGTTACCATGGAGACGCAGGAACTCGAGTGGACGCTTTTGATTGGCCGAAGGCCCGCAGAGGACAGAGGTGAAGAGAGAGTGGAGGAACTCGACGGCCTCGCAGCTCGAGACAAAGACGATGAGTTTGTTGTCCTGAGAGAACTGAACAACAACAGTCTGTCAGTTTGTGATGCTGAAAAGAACCAATCAGAATGCTGCAACTGAAAAACACCTGAGCTATTTGTTTAATGTTGAGAACTTTTCTCGTTTTAAATTCTCATTTTCCTGAAGGTGGCGCTAGAGGAAATTATGAATATATATTTTATATTCTGTACCTTACACTTGTCCAGTATGAAAGCAGCCAGACACACCAGTCTGATCTTACTGGGAACCACCACTACAAACTGCTTCAAGGCCTCTGGTACGGCAAAGCTCTCTGATTGGCCGGCTGGGCTGGGGTCAGAGGTCACAGCAGTGATGGCGGTGAGGTCAGAGGAGGCAGAGCCAGACACGTGGATGCTGACTGGGTCGTTCAGACAAACATCTGCTAACCGAGTCACACCTGAGACACACGGGAGGCGGAAACAGAAGGACGTTATATACTGGTTTCTATGACGACCAACAAACTCACTGTACATATATTTTATAATAGAGTGTTCTGTATCTACTGTATAATATATTTACCGTGTGTTAGTGTAGCAGACAACAGGACGTTCTGTCTGCTCGGTCCGGTGGAGTTCAGACTGTTTAATATGACGGTAAGATCCTTCTCAAAACCCAAGTCCAATATCCTGCACACACACACACACACACACACACACACACACATGGTTTTAGATGCTTCACTCTGTCAATCAGACTTTATGTTGTGCAAAAACCTAATTTTTAGATGCGACAGAAGCAAAAATAAGAAGCTAACAGCTGCTAAAACTGAAAACGTCTTTCTCCTTTTTAACATTTTTTATTTCTACACCTGTTGAATAAACATATTAATCACACACACTTTGTGAAAATGTTTTCTCGTTTGATGGAGCTAAGCTAACAGTTGCATCAGAAGATACTGTGTGTGGATTTGCTACTTCATATCTGACTTGGAGTTCCTCAGGGCTCGATTCTCGGGCCTCTTCTGTTTAATCTCAACTCGGATCAAATAATCAGAATAACTGAATCTGAGTCCCTCATGATGTAGACGACACTTAAACTAACATATCTGTATCACTGAGGATGTGATGGTGAACTTAAAGCAGCTACTTCACGTCCTGCCTCATGATAAAAAAACAGCTGTTATATTTTTATTTAACAGAAGCTGTTGTAGAAATAAATAAAAATATTTATAAATATTTATAAAAATAAATAAAACATTAATATAAAGAAACGGTTTAATAGTTTGTGTTTGTGTGATTATTCATCCAAACAAAGTTTTCCCATATTAATCCACAAAAACGCAGGAAATAAATACCCACAAAATAAAACTATGTTCCATAACTGTTAAAGGACCAGTGTGTAGAATTTAGTGGCATCTAGCAGAACGGACTTGGCAGAGATGGAATATCATATTCATAAGTATGTTTTAATTAGTGTATAATCACCTGAAAATAAGAGTTTCTGTGTTTTTGTTACCTTAGAATGAGCCCCTTATATCTACAGAGGGAGCCTCCATGTTGCACCGCCATGTTTCTACAGTAGCCCAAAAGGGACAAACCAAACACTGACTCTAGAGAGAGACTTTCATGTTTTTTGAGTTTTACAGCCACCGTAGGTTCTCCTACACGCTTGGAGGAGGAGGTATTCAGATTGTTTCAGTCTGCAACTTCACCACTAGATGCCACTAAATCCTACACACTGCACCTTTAAAAGCACTGTGTGTGTGTGTGTGTGTGTGTGTGTGTGTGTGTGTGTGTGTGAGAGTGTGTGTGTGTGTGTGTGTGTGTGTGTTACCGGTCAGCCTCGTCCAGGATCAGCCAGCGGACGGCGCTGAAGGCGATGCTCAGGGTGTTTTTGATATGATCCACCAGACGTCCAGGAGTTGAGACCAGGATGTTGATGCCTTTACGGAGCCTGAAGAGAGAAAGAAAACAAAGTCTTTACAAACTTCTCAACCAGAGCTGCAGCGATTAGTCGATTCATTGATTAGTAATTATTTGCCAACTGTTTCGATGATTGATTAATCGTCTGTTCTCAAGGACACACAGAACCGACAGAAGTCAATCAAACGTTAATTAAACTGTAACACTTGATTAGTTACTAAAAGTTCATCTTAACAACTGTAACACACATTTCAATAAAAGCTTCCTGATATCTGTCCTGCTCCTCAGAGGATGAACTCTTTAGATACTGATGACCACATGATCTTTCCTGCAGCGCCACCTTCAGGACAACCTTTACATGATGAGCTTCCTGACTGCTAAATCTACTAGAACAGATTAAAGTCTGTAACGGGCTTCACAGAAGGAGGATGAGGAGGTAAACAGGTGGATGTACCTGGCCTTCTCTGCCTTCCTCTTCTCTCCTCCCATCAGCACACCTGGGACGATCCAGGTGAACGGCTGCAGAAGAAGAAGAAACACCGGGTCAGCTGACTTTGATTCTGGTTTCACAGCAGATCAGTTTCCATCTAAAAGTGTCTTAAATTTTAACAGAATTGAACAGAAACTAGTTTTACTTCAAGCTGATAATTATGAGCCATTAACAACTGATCACATAATACTTCAGAGCTTTCAACCACATCTCATGGTCTTCATTCAGCCGTTAGCTCAGCTGTCATCAAACCACCTGAATGTGATGAGAAGCATCAGCTGTCTGTGACTCTCCTTTATTCAACCACCTGTTATCATGTGTGAAGACCATGGGAGGGTGTTGAAAGCTCCAGATCATTATTAGCTGCAGCTTTAAAACAACAAACACAGTCGATACAGTAAAGAATCTACTGGTGATACCTTCACGAGCTTCTGGAACGTCTGGAAGGTCTGCTGGGCCAACTGACAGACAGACAGACAGACAGAGAGACAGTCAGACAGACAGAGAGACAGACAGACAGACAGACAGACAGACAGACAGTCAGACAGACAGACAGACAGACAGACAGACAGACAGACAGTCAGACAGACAGACAGACAGACAGACAGTCAGACAGACAGAGAGACAGACAGACAGACAGACAGACAGACAGACAGACAGAGAGACAGACAGACAGAGAGACAGAGAGACAGACAGACAGAGAGACAGAGAGACAGACAGACAGTCAGACAGACAGACAGAGAGACAGACAGACAGACAGACAGACAGTTAGTAAGATGGCAGGACTTCAGTGTTCATGTGTTCTTCAGTCTCTAAACATGATGATGATGATGATGATGATGTTAAATCTCTGTGTGAAGTCGCTCATTAAACCAGCAGGAATTATTTTAAACTTTAGCTTTTACTTCCTGTTTTTTTTCCAAAAGTGTCAGTTTGTTGTAGCTGATGACACACAGCAGGAAAGTTCAAACTTGATTTATATTTATATGTATTTTCAACATAGAACTGCTTGCAGGAGCTTCAGTGGGTCTTAATAAACAATCCAACCTCTCTGGTGGGGACGATGATGACGGCCAGAGGTCCGTCTGAACGTTTGACCTTCGGCTGCACCGACTGCAGACTCTGAACCAGCGGGACGGCGTAGCACAGCGTCTTCCCTGCACACACACACTCCATCAGTGACGGCTTGTCATCCTTTACAGCGCACATCTATCATTTAATCTGCTAATTATTTTCTCTGTTAATCGATCAGATGTTTGGTCTATAAAATGTGGATCAGTGTTTCCTAAAAATGACGTCCTCAAATGTCACATTTAACAAGCTGGAATCAGAGAATTAGGACTTTTTTTCCTTAAAAAGGAAATAAATAAATATCAGGTAATCTGTGTGTGTGTGTGTGTGTGTGTGTGTGTGTGTGTGGTATGATGTAAAGTTTAAAGTTTCTCACCTGAACCCGTCTGAGATCGAACGACAGCGTCTCGTCCGGACAGAAGAACAGGAATAGTCTGTTTCTGAACACTGAACACACACAGGAACATCGTCACAACGTTAACTAACGTCAGTCTGAACGACGCTGCTCTGCTCAGAGTCATGTGATTAATATACTGAGCAGCAGTTCACACATGTTCATGTACAGTTATTTCAGTTTTGTGTGTGTGTGTGTGTGTGTGTGTGTGTGTGTGTGTGTGTGTGTACTGACCTGGTCAGTGTGGAAACATTCAGGACTTTGTTCAGTGTCGCCACCTGGTGGACAGAAAACAGCCAATCAGAACACAGACATTCAGAATACAGTGATGATTAAAGAAGACAAGATTTTGTGGTTTTCTGTTATTTATTTCCTGTTCTGATGTCGGATGTTAAACATGGTTAAAGTTCAGAAACTTGAGATGAATGTATGTAGAAACGCTGCCTGCAAGTCTAAACTCAGGGCTTCAACCTGCTGTGAAGCTTTGTTTGCGACGTTTTTTGTACCTTGCTGACAAGCTGATGTCGGCTCATCACACAGGCTCACTAAAATCCCTCTGCTCTATAGCCTCGGTTGCTAAGGTGGTTGCTAAGGCTGTTGCTAAGGTGGTTGCTAAGGTGTTTCCATGTGTTGTTCAGCTCCAACATGTACGGATGGATCTGAGAAGTTGACATTTGGAGTAAAGAAGGAGAAAAAGAAGTGAAATCCTGCTACTATAGTTTGTTTACGTAGCCTCCGGAGCCGGAGGAAGCTTCCTGAAGCTGACCAATCAGAACAGAGTGGGCTCATCAGGAGGCGGGGCCTTAAAGAGACAGGAGCTAAAACGGCCTGTTTCAGACAGAGGCTGAACTGAGGGGCTGCATAAAGGACCAGTAGAAGATAAATAAGGAGTTTTTATTCCAGTAGAGCCCCAGAATATAAATATAGAGGCTGGAAATATGCAGAATATGAGTCCTTTTATATGTGTGCGTGTGTGTGTGTGTGTGTGTGCGTGTGTGTGCGTGTGTGTGTGTGTGTGTGTTACCAGGTGAGGGTGCAGCTCCAGCTCTGAAAACGAGTCAGTGGTGAAAATCTTCTCCTTCAACTGAGAGACATCTGGTCTGAAAGAGTAAAAAAGTTTATTGACAGCTGATAAAATATTTGATTGATTAATAATAATAACTGTGAACCAATCAGCATCAGGAGGAGCGGCGCACCTGTGGATGTCTGGGATATCTGGGTTGTGTTTGAACAGAGAGGAAGTCTTGATGGAGCTCCTTCCTGTTTCTTTCTCTCCGTCCCTCTCTTTCCTCTTCTCTCCCTCCATCTTCTTCTGCTTCTTCTTCTTCTGTGGCGTCGTCTTCTCCGTCTGCTGACAACAGAAACACTGTCAGACAATCTGAAACACATCTGGACGAAAACACACTTAACCTGTGAGAGCTGAGTTTACCTGAGTGTCTGCAGGAGGAGGAGCTTCAGTCTTCACCTCCTCTTCCTCCTCTTCCTCCTTCTCCTCTACAGTGTCGGTCATCCTCCTCTGTTTGAAGGAGCGTCTCTCCTCCTCTGAGGAGGAGTTGAACCTCCTCTTCTCTGCTTTCTGCTTCTTCTGCAGAAGAAACACAGAAACATCTCTGCTTCATTCTTCTCTAATGTGACGACTTCCTGTGTTTTAGATCAGTTTTACATTTATACATTTTCTCTGTATTGTATTTGTCCTGTGTTTGATTGGTGCAGACTGTCGGTATCACAGTTCATTTACTGTTTTTTCTTTTTTTAAATGTGTGTAACTGTGTTCATCTAAATGTTAAAAGTCAGCTGACTGCAGTAATAATCACTCAAACTCTCACCTGAGCCCATCTCTGCTGAGCAGTCAGAGGTTTCCTTCTGCTGGAAGAAGAAGAAGAAGAAAAACTGCTGCTGATGTTCAGACACAGCTGGTCATCTGCTGATGACATCATCAGCACACCTGGTCCACGCGCGCGCGCACGCACACACACACACACACACACACATACATACACAGGTTAGAGTTGAGACTGTACAAACAGAAACAGAGCAGCTATTCAACAAGAATTATCTAAGTAGATTTAATAATTAGCTTGAATGGACACTGATGCCAACTTCATTCAAAAAAACTGCCCAGTTAAGATGTAAAACAGCTGATTATACTGTTTATTATATATTATATATTACAGTGTATATGTGACAGCTGAGAGAACAAAGTCATATTTCAGTGCAGCCTGGTTAGAATAACACAATCTATCAAAACCAGATATTTTATTTATTTGACTTGTGCCGAATTAAAGAGTGACACCTGATGGTGTGTTCAGGGTCTCGCTAAGTATTTCTGTTGTCTGACAGGTGAGGAAACATTGGAGACATTTCTGAACAGAGTCCGGTCTGATCTACAGAAGCTAAAGTGTCTGTTGCTGTTAGCAGAGTTAGCTCCTTAAAACAGTAACCTAACAAATAAACAACACACAGAAACACGTGTGTGTGTGTGTGTAGCGCAGCAGCTAACGTTAGCCTCCCTCGTGCTAACAGCAGCTGTTTCCGGTCAGTCTGTGAACAACCTGCAGTTTGAGCACGTGAAGGAAAAACAGAAAAAAACACTGAAAATCAGAAAAATAAAAACTCACCGTGAAACTCTCAGAACACACGGGGACCGACAACACGCGTGGAACACGTTTCCTGGTACGTCACTGAAGCCCCGCCTCCTTCACAGCTGATTTTGTGGACATGCGCAGTAGCTTCACTGCTTATTTTGAATTTAATTAATGAACGCGACAACAGTTCAACACTCAGAACATGAATTCATTTAACAAAAACCAACAGATTCAATAATGTAAATTAATATTAACACGTTTTTAAAAGTTTATTCCGTATTTCTTACTTCTGTCTTCTGCAGCTTCTACAAGGAGAGAAAACCGATAAAACTGATCTTTTTTTACCTGATTTGATGTCCAATAAAACTGCTGGAAGGTCATAGTGACTCCATCAGGTCCTATTCATTCATGTTTACTGTGTTTACTGATGAAGCATTCAATCAAATCAATACAAACAACCACAATCAGACAGCTGGAAATACAAGATTATCTTTGGCTTTATCTGAACTTCAGAAATACACAACACCTCTGAAGCTCAGTGATTAACATGTTTTATATTGTTGGTTTAATTTGAACACAAACAGAAATGTACAACAGTTTGTAGCTGTTTCTGAGTCGGATGAATCTGAACTTTCAGAAAAATCTATTTCCTGGTCATAATTATGACATAAACACTGTTTACAAGTAATAAATGTATAATTACGATAACTGTAATATGACTTGAACGCAGCATTGACACACAGATTTTTGAACAGAAGACAAGAGGAGTTTTTCTTCACAAAACATCAAACTATTCCTTTAAAACAGTCACAATGAGCTGAAAACACGTCTGACCAGCACTCTGCAGATCACATCAGTTTAACTTCATTCTGCTGCTTTTTATCTTGTTTACTAATTATTTGAATCTTCAGTAACTGTCAACAGCTCATCAGCTGCTCCTCCTGAGTCCAGGAGAAAATTACTACAACATGAATATGTAAATCAATCAGACATATAAATAACATTATATACAGTATGCATGTGTGATATTAATGGTCGAACTAAACAGATCAGAGTAAACTGCAATGATTAGTCGATTGATCAATTAGTCAACTGGGGGGAGAATATTTCTGCAACTATTTTGATAGTTGATTAATCATTTAAATGACACATATTAAGCACATTTCCAGCTCTATATTTATATTCTGAGGCTCTACTGGAATATCTTTGCATGATTTCCAGTTAAAACTCCTTATTTATCTTCTACTGGTCCTTTATGCAGCCCCTCAGTTTTTAGCGCCTGTCTCTTTAAGCCCCGCCCTCCTGATGAGCCCACTCTGTTCTGATTGGTCAGCTTCAGGAAGCTTCCTCCGACTCCGGAGGCTACGTAAACAAAATATTGTAGCAGGATTTCACTTCTTTTTCTCCTTCTTTACTCCAAATGTCAACTTCTCAAATCGTGACGTGATTGACAGGTGGAGATGCTGCTGTTAGCTCTCTGGAAGCTAACAGCTAAACTCCAAAACACACTCAGCTGTTAGCATGCTAGCATGTTAGCTTAGCTCAGTTTAGCAGTGAGCCAACTGTTAAAGTGCAGAACAGTAGTGGAAGAAGTACTCAGATACTTTACTGCAGTAAAAGTACTAATACAGCAAAATACTCCATTTACAAGTAAAAGTCCTGCATGAAAAATCCTACTACAGTAAAAGTACATAAGTATTATGAGCTTGATGTAGTTAAAGTATTACAGTAAAAGTACATAAGTATTATGAGCTTGATGTAGTTAAAGTATTACAGTAAAAGTACATAAGTATTATGAGCTTGATATAGTTAAAGTATTACAGTAAAAGTACATAAGTATTATGAGCTTGATGTAGTTAAAGTATTGCAGTAAAAGTACATAAGTATTATGAGCTTGATGTAGTTAAAGTATTGCAGTAAAAGTAGTGGTTTGGTCCCTCTGACTGATATATTATTATATATGACATCATTAGATTATTAATAGTGAAGCATCAGTGTTAGAGCAGCATGTTACTGTTGTAGCTGCTGGAGGTGGAGCTAGTTTACACTACTTTATATACAGTTAGCTAGTTTAGTCCAGTGGTTCCCAACCTAGGGGTCGGGCCCCTCCAAAGGGTCAGCAGATAAATCTGAGGGGTGGTGAGATGATTAATGGGAGAGGAAAGAAGAAAAAACAAAGTTCTGATACACAAATCTGTTTTCAGTTTTTGGACTTTTTCTCTAATCTTTGATTTTTGCTGAAATATTGGATCATTTGAACATTTATTGAAATGAAAGCATGTGAGAAGTTTAGAGGGAAAAATCACTATTTGGTGGAGCTGTTAACAACTCATAGACATGTGAAATGTGACCCCGACTACACACTGCTTTTTGTAAGACGTCAAAAGACAAAAAGGTTGGAAACCACTGGTTTCATCTTTAACAATGTGTTGTATTTTAAAAGCTTGTTATATTATCCATTGTGTCAAATCTTCATCTGAAAAGTAACTAAAGCTGTCAAATAAATGTAGTGGAGTAGAAAGTACAATATTTCCCTCTGAAATGTAGAAAGTAGCATCACATGGAAATACTCAAGTTAAGTACAAGTACCTCAGAGTACTGCACTTCAGTAAATGTACTTGATCTGAACTCTCAGACATTGAGGAATCGGTCCAGCTCGCTGCCTTGCTCAGAGGCTCTCCGGCAGGATGATCATCACTACTCTGCAGGACGGAGGACAAACTGTCCATCATCACATCAGCAGCCGTCACGTCTCATTTCCCTCCTGCTCCACTTCCTGTTGTTGACAGGAAGACTTAAAAATAGAGCTGTCAGTCAAGACGGCGAGCGCGGCACCGCTGGGACTCAAACCGCCGCTCAGGAGGATTAATTATAGTCATTTGCCAAAATTGTCACTTTGAAACGTCGGCCGAGCGTCTGTGTGATTGAGCAAGTTCTGAAAACGAGTTTTCAATCATCGGCGGGCTCCAGAGGACGAGAGGCTTGAAGTAAACGGAGATATTTTAACATGAAGGTTTGAAGTAAATGCTGCTGTCCTAAACTGTGATAACTGCTTTTAGATCAGAGGAGCCGCTGAGCTGCCTGACAGAGAAACATCAGCTGCTGTCAGTCACACACGACTCATTAATACCAACTTAAAAAAACCTGGAACACTGCTGGATGTCTGTCTGTCTCAGCAGCGTCTCACCGCTTTATTCCCACTCTGCTCTTGTTCCTGCAGCGATGTCCAGCACGTCCATCAGTAACAATCACACTGTGACATCACGGTGACATCACGGTGACATCACAGTGACATCACGGTGACGTCATTAAACAGGAGTCTGACGGGTCAGAAACACGAGCAGAGAGCAGAGTGTAAACTGTCATTCTTGAGTTTGACAGAAAATCTTGACTAAAGGTCCACTTACTCCCTTTTTTCTGGAGCTTTCAACAAGCACAATGTGATGAACATCAGAGTTAAAGCTGTCAAATTCATATTCTGAAAAATGAGTGAAAACATTTGAGAGCAAACACGTGTAGATGATCATATTTTGGACGTGGTGACGTGATGATGGTGGGAAGTCAGTGAGGGATCTCCTCCTGTAACCTGATTGGTTGGAGCTTCTACACAGGACGTGTTCATGTCATAGAGAAGCTAGTCTGATTAAAGGATCATTCTGGTGATTTTCTATGTTTTTCTTCTTGTCAACAAATCTCATGTTTGGATCCAAACTGACAATGAACTGATCTACTTTGGCTGACGTGAGGCGGCCATGTTTGTTTGTTTGGTTTTCAGACACTTGTATTATGAAGCAGCGAGCCGGATGAGAGACAGAAAGAGCTTGTTAGGTGAGTAAGTGCTCTGGGAAGATGAAGGTGTTTCAGGTGATATTTGTTTCTTCACACGTGTTTTAAAAGACTGAAAACAGCTGAACACGTCACTTCTCTACTGCCTCTTATCACATAACAGGAAACGTCTCAGAAAAGACTAACAAACCTTTTTATTTCTTCACAACAAACCAAGAACATTAAAAACATGAATAAGTAGGCGAGTCGCTCTGCTCCGCGTCTTCTCTTCCTCCAGGTGAGTCCAGGTGAGTCTTCCTGTCAGTCAGCTGTCAGTCTGCTCTCCAGAGCCTCAAACACAGAGTGAGGATCCTGATCAGCATTGATGTGAACCGCATCTGGATACAGAGACTGGACACACACACACACACACACACACACACACTCACACACACACACACACACACACACACACACATACACACACTCACACACACACACACACACACACACACACACACACACACACACACACACACTCACACACACACACACACACACACACACACACACACTGAGGATGAATCGTTCAGTTCGTAGAATCATAGTTTGTTCATTTTTTAAGCTACAGAATCAACGTCAACATTAAAATTCCAGGTTCAGTTTGTGTTTCTACTGTTTTAGAAACCAGAACCTCTCAGATACACGTCTGTCTGTCCAAACGTTCCTCATCTTTATGTGCTCTAAAGTGTCTCTGATACAGATTTTCTTTTACATTTAGATGTGATGACTTTCAGACGTCTGTATCGTAAAGGATTAGAAGAGCTCCAGCTGCAGAGACAGAGAGACTGACGTTAGCGTTAGCATCTCTCTGCTGCTCGGTTCTGTCCTGAATCTGATGGAGAGGCGACACTGAAGAGTCTGACACACAGCGATCATTCCTGCACTGTCCTGTTAGTAGTCAAAAAACTCAAAAAACGAACGACTGGAAATAATTTAGAAAATTCCACCACTACCTGAACGTTACTGGGAAATGTAATGAAGAAAAACTGAAACACACTGATGTCTAAAAATATCTAAAATGTCTAAAATGAAGTCGCCCCCAAAGTGGAAACAAAAACAGAACCTGTGACAGCTACTAGTGTGTGTGTGTGTGTGTGTACCTGCAGGACAGCTGTGTGTGTCCTGTACTGTCTCAGTGTGTGTGTTACAGTGTGCGTGTCGTCCTCAGGTCTGATCTTCAGCCTGTTCTGGACGTCGGAGCTCGGAGCCGGTCGGGTCACGGCGTGGAACCTGCGGGAGGAAGTGACGTCATCATGTCACTGACTGCTCAGAACAACACCTAAACCTGTCGCCATGGTTACTGAGTCCATCCTAAACTGATCCACAGTCAGACAGTGAGCTGATTAGGTGAAATCTTTAGCTTCAGTGACAGAACATGAAGCTCTGTGGTTGGATGTTTGCTGCTGAAATGCATCTTGGGAGTCGTAGACGAGGCTTGTAGCTTTGACTGTTTATCAGAGAATCAGATATTTTCCAACACAGTTGTTCATGTCCGTCACAAACACTCAGACACATTTCATTAATTCAGTCCGACAGACTTTAGATCTCCACTATTGGACTGCTGGAGTTTGTAAAGATGGGAGCAGTGCTTTGCAGAGAGTTTACTGGTTAAACTGGTTTAACTGGTTTTACTGACCTCTCTCCACTGACCGGATCTGTCGCTCTGAGACTGATTCTCTCCAAACAAACATCATCCGTCATCTCCAGGAAGAAAACTCTGAGAGGAGGAGAGACGGAGCAGAGGTCAGCCAGAGGTCAGTCAGAGGTCAGTCAGAGGTCATCAGCTGGTCAGTTAGTAATAAATAACCTGGTTAACTGTCTCACAGAGAGCATCCGCAATGTTGTATTTAAAACAAACAGCGAGAAGCATCAAATACTCATCAGATGCTGGGACTCCTGCAGGCTCCTGGCTTGCTGTAGTATTAGTATTAGTATTAGTATTAGTATTAGTATTGTAGTATTGTGTGTAGTACCTGTTGGGTTGGTGCTGGGACTCCTGCAGGCTCCTGGCTTGCTGTAGTATTAGTATTAGTATTAGTATTAGTATTGTAGTATTGTGTGTAGTACCTGTTGGGCTGGTGCTGGGACTCCTGCAGGCTCCTGGCTTGCTGTAGTATTAGTATTAGTATTAGTATTAGTATTGTAGTATTGTGTGTAGTACCTGTTGGGCTGGTGCTGGGACTCCTGCAGGCTCTTGGCTTGCTGTAGTATTAGTATTAGTATTAGTATTAGTATTAGTATTGTAGTATTGTGTGTAGTACCTGTTGGGCTGGTGCTGGGACTCCTGCAGACTCCTGGCTTGCTGTAGTATTAGTATTAGTATTAGTATTAGTATTGCAGTATTGTGTGTAGTACCTGTTGGGCTGGTGCTGGGACTCCTGCAGGCTCTTGGCTTGCTGTAGTATTAGTATTAGTATTAGTATTAGTATTAGTATTAGTATTGTAGTATTGTGTGCAGTACCTGTTGGGCTGGTGCTGGGACTCCTGCAGGCTCTTGGCTTGCTGCAGGTCGCAGGGGAAGCCGTGCAGGATCCAGCCTCTGCAGCTGCAGTCCACTTGGCTCAGACGTTCCTGCAGAACCTGCAGCACCAGGGAGTCTGGAACTACACCAGCAGGTTCAATAATCAATAATCAATCATCAATCCTCAGCCGGTTCTGTTCAGTCAGGTCATTGTGGCTTGGGTGGGGGTCGGGGGGCTGTTAGCCTTGTCAGCAAACATGATTCCACTGATTTACTCGCAGTGAGTTAAACAGGTTAGAGACGTGGAACAAAGACAGCGCTGGTGTCTGATCGGTGCTCAACTCAAATTACGATGTGGACAAAAACTCATCGTGTCTATAAAATCACATGATCTCCAGCATGAGTGTGATCAGTGAGATACGAGCTGTTCCTCTCAGAACCACAGATGAGATGTTACATGAATCTACAGCAGCGTGGACATGTCTGCTCTGTTCTTCCAGCTGCTGATTATTAAACACAGCTGCTGTGATCACACACACACACACACACACACACACACACAGTTATTACCTGTGTAGATCCACAGCACACAGACTGTTTTAAGTGGAAATAGTCCTGTTTGATTCCTGCCTGTATCCCAGCAGCCTCTGGGGTTTTTAACTCATAAACTACAAACACACTCTCCTCTGCGTCTCTGTCATTCTTCTCTCCTTCACAGATTTATATACTGTCTTCATGTAAATCATGTGACAGGAATCTTTGTGTGTGTGTGTGTGTGTGTGTGTGTGTGTGTGTGTGTGTGTGTGTGTGTGTTACCTGGGCGTCCATCATCCAGGTACGGGTGAATCTCTTCTCCCAGAACTGAACCATCAGCTGCTACAGACCTCAGTAGCTGACCACAACACACTGACAGACAGACAGACAGACAGACAGACAAGAAGGCCATCAGTCTGTATGTGAGTCCAACTTACATGTTGTAGCAGAGTTGAAACGGTTTGTATGTTCAGAGTTTTCAACATGCAGTGAAAATCTGTTGCAGCTGCATTACTGCTGTGTCAGAGTTGAACTGAACATGTTAACACTTGATCAGTCACCAAATCTGACAGATTACGCTAATTCTGACAATAAAATGAACAAATCTTTTGTACTGATTCATTTTCATGTTCAGTGTGTCTACACTGATACGTACTGCTCCACTCTGAGCCCAACACTAACAAAAGCTCTCACATTCTCCCATCTACTCACCTTTTATACGTTGATAGTGATAAAAATGGAGGCAATACAATCTAAATCTAAAAACTCACGCAGTGCTGAGTTCAGCTTTAAGCAGTGCAGGCAGTTGAACGACTGACACCACCTGCGCTCTGTTGTAAAGTTTATGTTTTTTAGAATATAACCTTTCTTTTAATGGCATTTTTGGAGAATATTTTCAACACATATCTGATCCTACAGGATCTCCTGGACAGATTAAATCCTCTACAATCACAGTGTTTATATGCTTGAAGGAGGCTTTTTTACTTCAGACTACAACCTGGGTTCATCTGCATGAATAGTTAGAGGAAAGCGGCAGCACAGTTCCAGTGTGTGTTTGTGCATGTACCATCCACCATCTTGTATTTCTCTGACAGCAGTCTGGCTTGAAGACTCTTCCCCGACCCTGGTGGACCCAAGAGGAGGATTCTGGGAGTTCTGGAGCGATAACGAGTCCGGACGAACGCCAGTACTGACACAATATACACACAGAAGTGAAGCTTTAATATAAATCAGTGAATCGTCTGCATATCGAGTAACAAAGTGTGAGGCTGATTAATTAAATATGAAAGTTTTTCATTTAAAAGTTTTCTTTTAATATTCTTGTCAACCTCCTGGACTGAATTATTTCAGAATATGAATCAGATTTGTTTGTAAAGTACCAAATAAAAGGAATTCATTGTGGTCCAGATGTCGACAGAAAGTGCAATAAACATGAACATTAAACAATAAACAATAAACAATAAACATAAACATAAACATAAACATAAACATAAACATAACAGAGTAAGTCTATAGCCTCATCTGTGGTTGCTATGGAAAACCTGTTGCTATGATAAATGAACTGATCACAAACTGGTCCAGAATCAGAAAGTGAACAGATTTAAACTGCTGAATGTTTTATTATCAGGTTTCTATAAAGTGAAATCTGAAAGAACATGAAGCTCTGTGATTGGATGTTTGTTAGTGAAATGCATCTTGGGAGTTGTAGTTGACTTCTCCTCTTCAGTTTTTATGTCCGCAGTCTTGTAGCTTTGACTTTTTAGTAAAGAATCAGATATTTTCAAACACAGGTGTTCATGTTTTGTTCTGATGATTCAACCAGGAGAGTTTCATGTTGATCCAAACTGTGAGTCTCTAACATCATCTGTGAGAACATGAAGCAGAGTGTTACTGCAGGAAATCAGGATTTAATTTTGGTCCATCTGAAAGAACTCGTCACACTTCACTGTTCTGTTAGAGGAGATGGACAAAAACCCTGAACGCAAAGAGGAAACCTAAAGAGCCACAGAGGACCTGAACATGAACCCTGAGGGACGCCAAAATATCAAACTACAGTAAATCAGCGTGTGATTGGTTGTTTTTGCGTGAATGTGTGTGTGTACCTTGTTGGTAGATGTCGGTTGGTGGTTGGTCGCCACTGATCTCCTTTAGGACGTGTTTGTAGGCGGAGCTTAACCCTGTGACCTCACAGCGATAACGCTGCAGCTCAGCCAATCGCTGCCTCTCTGACAGACCCTGCCTCTTCTCCAGACGCTCAGCCACAGTGTTGTCCGCGGGCCAGATGAACGTCTGATGGTACACGTCTACAGACAGGAAGTGATGTCACAAGTAGTAATAGTATACTGTTAATCTTGAGCTTGATGGTTCATTCGTAACTTTGGAAACAGCGAATAAATCTCGGCTCAAGGTCCACTTACTCTGTTATTCTGAAGTGTTAGACTGTATCATCAGCAGAATGAGTAATTGGACCTTGAGTCGAGTTTTTTTGTCAACTTTATTGTTAAAGCTTTTACTGTTTGTAGTTATTTAACCTGTTTGTCTGCAACCTTCAACGTTACTGTCTTGATTTTTCATCAGATGTCCTGACAGGACAGACTAACCCTAACCCTAACCCTGTCTGAACAATAAACTCACCTCCTGTCAGCGGGTCGACCAGCTTCCCCTGACTCCTCTCCAACAACACGTCATCAGGAGCATCCAACATCACTGACACACATACACACAGTATTTTTCAGTAACATAAATGCAGCGTATCTCTACATGAACTGTGAGCTTTGTTTTTATTTTGTTCTCACCAACATGTTCGGGTATAACTCCGACCTGCTGCAGACTCAGAGCCTGCAGACGAGTCTGAGGGATTCCCTCCAACACCCAGCCCTGTAACACACGACAGGTCATCAGTAAATGTCCTGATCTCCTACATGCTCTACTAGAACCATGGATGTATTATAAAAATTGGATATCAGACTCAAAGATGGTGATTATTCAATCAAATGAAAATTGCTTTCCTCGCACATGAGCCAAAATGTTTCTAGCTTCTGTGCTGTGCAGCCCAGTGAATATCTGCAGTAGTGTTTCTTCTGTTGGCCCTCAGACTTTGCATCAGGATGACGTCACAGATTTTAAAATTGCTTTTCTAGGCTTGAGAAAAGTTTCACAAACATAAAACGTTAATGGATTAAAAATTCATGATACAAAGAGTCATATTTTTTACAGACATCTCATTTATTATGTTAGTCTATGGGGAAAAAGCATTTTGGGCCACTGGGCATTTTTCACTGCAATACCGCGAGTGGCCACTAAGAGCAATTGGCAGCAAGGCTGAACAGCGGTGCAGTGTCCAGTTCTCTTAATACATCCATGATTAGGACCCTAAAGCCTCCTATATGATTACATGACCTCCTCAGGGGTTCCTGGAAACCTCCTTAAAGGCATAGTCTGCAGAATTTGTCGGTTGGTGTTTGTAAACACAGCATTCAAAGTTGGCCCCTACTCCCCGACTCCATGGGCGAGAGAGAGAGAGAGAGAGAGCAGCGGCCATCGAGTGAACTAGAGAGTGAATGAAAAGAGCGAGCGACGCTGATAAGAACAAACCTATTAATCAGAAATAAAATGTTATTTTCTGATTGTTTGACAGCGGTTACAATCTAAAGCACAAATAAACGCGCCAACACCTCCGCACAACCCTGTGGGAAGGTGCCGCATCGCCAGATGTTGTGTGAATGCAGAGACTCATCCTGTCTGCTGTGGCCTCTCTGCTCTGTGTGTGTGACTCAGCCCTGCCGTCAGTCAACAGACACACAGACCTGCTGCTCTTTAGACGTTGCTCTCCTCAGAGCGGAGCAGACGAGAGAGATGGAGACAACGCTGTAACCTGGTCGCTACGCTACGAGTCCCGACCTCACACCCTGTGCTGTTATTGGCTGGAGGCTACACACCAACTGCCCAAAGGTTGACACCCAGAAACGTCCCAAACACGGCACAATAATAAGAAAATACAGGTAGAGGGCAGAGTCTCTGCAGATACATACAGACATACACTGCTAGTGGGTCATAAGTGATGATTGAGAGGGATTACTTTTGTATGAGTCTTTTTTTTAGGAAAATCCTGCATAGTATACCTTTAAGGATCTTCAAACCTTCTCAAGGGATCTCGGAACCCCCCCGAACTACATCAGGAACTCCTGAAACCTCCTCAGGGCCTCTGGCAGCAGTGCTCCCCAAACTTTCTTAGACAGCGGCATCCTGAGCCACCCAACCCCCAATATAACTTGCATAGCCTATATGTACATAGAAACTTATGGGTTTTAACAATTTCATATTATATTAGGCTATATTATATCAATATGAAGTTCAATAATACAGGCTCATTCTTAATCACTGCTGAGGAAGACCCTGAGAAGTGGCTGAAAGCTTTGGAAAAACCGTGTAAGTGGGTTTTGTATAATTGTCGTGATAATACTGAGAAGTAAAAGTCAGACAGAAAGACAGGTAGACAGACAGGTAGAGAGAGAGAGAGACCGGTAGAGTAATTACTGTGACAGGAGGAGGCGGGGCCCTGATGGGAGCTGTCAATCATCCCTCCTCTCCCCCACACACACCGACAGAGAAGATAAAGACATCACACACATACGGTCCCAGGTGTGTGTGTGATAAGTTTAGCCTGCGGCCATAAACAGCCATTAGCAGATGAAAGTAGCTGGTAATCACACACACACTCACACACACACACACACACACACACACACAGACTACACTCTGAAGCTAAATGCTAAACGTTGAAGCTAAATGTTGAAGGCTGGATGCTGAAAGAAGCAGCTGTTTGTAGAGTTTAGAGGAAAAGACAAAGCTGAACGCCAGTTTACTGCTGATCACTGAGAGACTGCTCCCCTGATACACAACACACCAAATACACACTGAACACACACTGAACACACACTGAATACACACTCACAGACAGAGCACACACAGTAAGGGGTAGAAGAAGAAGAGATGGAAGACAAAGAGATGACAGATGTTTTCGTGTTGCAACAAACTACATTTTAGCCCCATTTTCTCCTCTAATACAGTTTTAAATACCAGAAGAACGTTTAAGCTCCTGAAGAACCACAACAACCTCCTAACAGATGCCTCAAACCTCCTCTAGGTTCTTTACACAAGGTACAGATGGGTGACAAGTGAAGGACCACTAGAACCTCCTAAAGGACACCTAGAACTTCCTAAACAACAAAGAGAACCTCCTCAGTGACTGCAAAAAGTTGCCACAGGACTGCTAGAACCTCCTCAATCATCAAAGAACCTCTACAATCTCCTTGGTGACTGCAAGAACCTCTAAATAAATGGAAGAATAAAACCATCTAATGGACACCTAGAACCATCTCATTGACCACTAAAACCTCATGAAGAACAACAACAACCTCCTAACAGATGCCCAGAACCTCCTCCAGATTCTTTACACAATTCAAACACTGTTGACACTGTTATACCAGCAGTGTATTTTTATGCCCTGCTGTCACGTCAGGATTGCTGCTTTTTTGCACAATACTGTACTGTACATGTAACTTATATATAATTTTTGTGGGTTTAATTTTTAAATGTAATATTTAATTAATTTTTTGCGTGAAAGGGTGGACTGGCAAAATTTCATTGTATGGTGTAACAACCCGTGTTTACTGTGATATAATAATAAACTTCTTGAATCTTGAAAGTAAAACCCAGGTCAGTCCTCCTATGTCCTCTCAATGACTCCCGGAACCTCCTCATTACGTCCTAAATGACACCAATAACCTCCTCAATGACTGCTAGAACATCCTACAGTACCACAAAAGCCTGTAGGATGAATGTAACCTTCTAAAAAACCTCTACAACCATCTCAGTGACTACTAGAACCTCTTAAGGGGAGACTGCAACCACATAATGAACACAGACCACTGGAATAATAGCAATAACAACCTCCTAATGTATGCCTTGAACATCCTTTAGATTCATATACAGATGAGGGACAAATAAAGAACCAATAGAACCTCCTGAACGACACCTAGAACTTCCTGAACAACAGAGAACCTCTTCAATGCCTGCAAGAAGTTTCTACAGGACCACTAGAACCTCCTAAAAACCTCCTCAGTGAAGGCTAGAACCTCTTAAAGGAAGACTAGAACCACCTAATGGACACCCAGAATCTTCTCAGTGACCACTAGAACCTCCCGAAGAACCACAATAACCTCCTAACAGATGCCAAGAACCTCCTTTAGATTTTTTATACAATTTACAGATAGATGACAAGTGGAAGTAAAACCCAGTCCAGGCCTAAAGGACACCGAAAACCTCTTCAGTGACCACTAGAACCTCCCAAAGAACCTTTATAACCTCTTCATTGACCACTAGAACCTCCTAAAGAACCTCTATAACCTCTTCAGTGACCACTAGAACCTCCCAAAGAACCTTTATGCCATCTCCAGTGACCACTAGAACCTCCCAAAGAACCTTTACAACCTCTTCAGTGACAACTAGAACCTCCCAAAGAACCTTTACAACCTCTTCAGTGACCACTAGAACCTCCCAAAGAACCTCTACAACCTCTTCAGTGACCACTAGAACCTCCCAAAGAACCTTTATGCCATCTTCAGTGACCACTAGAACCTCCCAAAGAACCTCTATAACCTCTTCAGTGACCACTAGAACCTCCTAAGGAACCTCTATAACCTCTTCAGTGACCACTAGAACCTCCCAAAGAACATCTACAACCTCTTCAGTGACCACTAGAACCTCCCAAAGAACACCTACAACCTCTTCAGTGACCACTAGAACCTCCCAAAGAACATCTACAACCTCTTCAGTGACCACTAGAACCTCCCAAAGAACCTTTACAACCTCTTCAGTGACCACTAGAACCTCCCAAAGAACATCTACAACCTCTTCAGTGACCACTAGAACCTCCCAAAGAACCTCTATAACCTCTTCAGTGACTACTAGAACCTCCCAAAGAACCTTTATAACCTCTTCAGTGACCACTAGAACCTCCCAAAGAACCTCTACAACCTCTTCAGTGACCACTAGAACCTCCTAAAGAACCTTTATAACCTCTTCAGTGACCACTAGAACCTCCTAAAGAACCTTTACAACCTCTTCAGTGACCACTAGAACCTCCTAAAGAACATCTACAACCTCTTCAGTGACTACTAGAACCTCCTAAAGAACCTCTACAACCTCTTCAGTGACTACTAGAACCTCCCAAAGAACCTTTACAACCTCTTCAGTGACCACTAGAACCTCCCAAGCAGTAAGTCTGTCTGTCTGTCTGTCTGTATGCGTCTGTGTAAATGTGAGAAATAAAGCAGAGCAAACGTTCAATGAGGCAGATAAGTACAGTTTGTGTTGCTGTTGTTGTTGTTGTTGTTGTTGTTGTTGTGTGAGTGTTTGTGACTGCGGCGTCTCTCTTTCATTCTCCTTAAACTGAACAGAAAGCAGCTCTGAGTGTCCTGATGAACGCTGACAGGGAACAGGACGTGATGCTAATGAGGAGCAGCAGAGAGGATGAGCTGCGGTGAAAACAACACGCTGATGTGACAACGGCGCGTGTGTTTGATCAGCTGATCTCTGGGGAAACACGCCGACACGCTGCTCGGCCTGCTGGGAATCGTAGTACGACACAGCGGCGACCAGAGCGCTAATTATTATCATCACAGCGTCACATCAGAGACACACACGCAGACGGAGACATGAATCAGAAATATCACAGGCAGGTAACTGACACTCGTCCATTTCAACCCGACGACGACG
>NC_089518.1:39521567-39529067 GCF_963924715.1 Thunnus thynnus
CGTCACTTCTTCAGCATAAAACAAATGCAGGTTAGTATCTGCTGTTGGAGCTGGTTGCTAAGACGCTGTCCTTGTTGTTAGGGAAGACGTCATAAGCGCGCGCGTGTGGTAGTTTACTAGCAACGCCGAGGAGAGCGCTGCGCGTGCGCGGTGTACTGATACTGTCCTGTGTTTACGTCACAGCAGCACAAACATTTGTTTATGTTTGTTTTTTCAGTTTTATTAATCAAAAATGTTCAACATGGAACCAGCCAATCATCTTACATGTAGCCAAATTATATTATAAATAAAAATAAATCACATAACAAGCTGTAGCTAAAAACTGTCACAAATGTTTTGTTTCTTATACAAAATGATGTGCAGACGACATTATTGATTGTTATTAACAATCAATAACAAACTGTGACGTCAGACACAAGCTCTGGTTTGGTAAATAACCAACGTAAATAACAAATAACACTAAAACTGGTCCAAACAACATTAATACAGCACTGTGTTGACGCTTTATTGAGCCAGTGATTTTTAGTGTGTATTAATCATTTAGAAAAAGCAGAAACATGGTTTCACTCTGTTATCAGTCAGTGGCCAATCAATCAATCAATCAATCAATCAATCAATCAATCAATCAGTCAATCAATCACCATGTCAATCTCAAACTATTCAGATGAGAGCAAATAGATTTATTGGAATATAAACAAACGTTTCGTTTGTGGAAACCGCATGAATTTATAAAAAGTAATCCAAATTAGCACAATTAGCATCATCAGTGGTGGAAAGTAACTACGTACATTTACTCAACTACTGTATTTAAGTACAGTTCTGAGGTACTTGTACTTTACTTGAGTATTTCCATGTGATGCTACTTTCTACATTTCAGAGGGAAATATTGTACTTTCTACTCCACTACATTTATTTGACAGCTTTAGTTACTTTTCAGATGAAGATTTGACACAATGGATAATATAACAAGCTTTTAAAATACAACACATTGTTAAAGATGAAACCAGTGGTTTCCAACCTTTTTGTCTTTTGACGTCTTACAAAAAGCAGTGTGTAGTCGGGGTCACATTTCACATGTCTATGAGTTGTTAACAGCTCCACCAAATAGTGATTTTTCCCTCTAAACTTCTCACATGCTTTCATTTCAATAAATGTTCAAATGATCCAATATTTCAGCAAAAATCAAAGATTAGAGAAAAAGTCCAAAAACTGAAAACAGATTTGTGTATCAGAACTTTGTTTTTTCTTCTTTCCTCTCCCATTAATCATCTCACCACCCCTCAGATTTATCTACTGACCCTTTGGAGGGGCCCGACCCCTAGGTTGGGAACCACTGGACTAAACTAGCTAACTGTATATAAAGTAGTGTAAACTAGCTCCACCTCCAGCAGCTACAACAGTAACATGCTGCTCTAACACTGATGCTTCACTATTAATAATCTAATGATGTCATATATAATAATATATCAGTCAGAGGGACCAAACCACTACTTTTACTGCAATACTTTAACTACATCAAGCTCATAATACTTATGTACTTTTACTGCAATACTTTAACTACATCAAGCTCATAATACTTATGTACTTTTACTGCAATACTTTAACTACATCAAGCTCATATTACTTATGTACTTTTACTGCAATACTTTAACTCTATCAAGCTCATAATACTTATGTACTTTTACTGTAGTAGGATTTTTCATGCAGGACTTTTACTTGTAATGGAGTATTTGTACAGTGTTGTATTGGTACTTTTACTGCAGTAAAGTATCTGAGTGGAGGTTTAACATACAGGCCTGATAAAGACACAAACGTCAGTCAGATTTTGGCAGATTACAGAAGTCTTTATTTCTAGTGTTCACAGTTTAACATTAGTCTCTTCATGCTGGTGATACACAGAAACACAAACTGATTTATCTTCCCTGACAGCGAGTAGAGCAACACCGCTGAGAAGTTACCACACTGAGCTGCTGCCAAATGGAAATTAAAAAAAATCAGCCAGATGACAGTTTGTGACTTCATTCAGTTTAATCAGCTGGATTTATTCCTGCAGAGAACAACAGGAAGTCTTTGGTTCGTGTGTCATCACTCTGAATTCAGACTGAGCTGCTTCAGACGTTGACTGAATACATTAAAGGACAGGTTCACAGTGTTTTCCAGTGTGTCTTAAAACAACAGTCAGAAGTCCAAATGAACAGAGAAACATGTTTTTCTTGCTGTAATCATCCCATGATCCCTTCATAATACACTTACAATGGAAGTGATGGAGGTCAAGAAATGTTTTGAACCCGTCCTTTAATTCAACATTTTGGGAAATGCTCTAATTCTCTTTCTTACAAATGTTTATCAGTCTAATGTCTCTATGGAGTCAGGACACTGTTAGCTTAGATTAGCTTAGCAGAAAGCCTGGAAGCAGCAGCTGAACAGTATTTTCCAAAATGTTGAAATGTTCTGCTGAGCTGCCAGATAAACACATCCTGATAAAACTGATCTTCTCATCTGACTCTGAGATCCTGAGCTGTGAACCTGAGGAGATATCAAGGTAGATTTAACAGTTTACATTCATGCTAATCGTTCAAGTCTCTCTCAGTCTGCAGGTTGGTAGTTTAGTTTCTGATTGAGACGCTGAGCTTAATCTGTTCAGAAATACACAAAACAATCCGTCTGTTTAAGCTCTGTCAGTTTACAGGAGAAAGAAGAATGTGTTTTATTGGCTTGTTTTCCCCTCATTAAGGCTTTAAATGATCAAACAGAAGCTGCTGTCTACACTGAGAGTTTGGAGAGCAGAGGAGAGGTCTGACATGTCACAACCAGCATCTAAACCGAAAAACTAAAGAACAGAACCGAGACCAGAACCCTGAGGAACCCCACAAACAGACACTGTGAACAGGATGATGGTGTTGCTCTGTGTCTGCTGGATGTGGAAGTAGCAGCTGGTTGCTAACATGTTAGCTACAATGATAACATGTCAGATGTGTTTACAGCCTGTTCTGCTGAAAACAAGAGGACGAAAATCACTTAAATGCAGCCTTAATGTCATCATGAGATTCATTATAACAGTGTTGTTTCTCATTTTCTATATTCTTCTTCTTGCCAACAAATCTCATGTTTGGATCCAAACCAACAGTGAACTGATCTACTAACAAGTATTGTGTGTGTATCAAAGTCACACCGCTGCACTGGGTGACAAGAGTTTGGTCACGTTAGCTTGTTTAGCTTGTTTTAATAGTTTTTGGACAATAGGAGTCAACATCACAGAGGAATAAGATATATCAGGCTTTGGATAAACACACAATACTTGTTAGTAGATCAGTTCATTGTTAAATTCATTGTTGTTGTTGAGATTTGTTGACAAAAAGAAGAATATAGAAAATCACCAGAATTATCATTCAGGTTTCTGAGTTGTGTGTTTTACTGAAGTCAGATCTCATTTAGTGTTTTGAAGCTGCTGTAGCACCATGTAGCATCATGGCTAGCTGCAAAGGAGAAAAAAAGCTAACTTTAGGTGCGACGGTGAAGCAATTTGATGTAACAGCTAACACTGTGTTAGCTCATCTGCTATTAGCTCATCTGTCAGTTCATCAACACTTAAAAAACTGTGAAGTTCCTCCATTTTAATTCCCTTATTTTTGGCTTTAATACATTGTTTCAGGACAGCGGCTGCATGTCCTTCAACATGTCGCCCAAACTATCAAACTCATTGTTAAAATCAGGACCTTCGGTCGCAGCTAATGACATGTTAGCTCCACTACAGCGGCAGCAACAGCAGCGCTAACAGATCATAAGAAAAATTACTCTTCTTTAACTACTCTCCACCAAATGTTTGTTGCTTGTTAACTAACAAGCTAAGTTTAGCTTAGCCACATGTGTGACCTCCCTGCTCCATATATTATTCCGTGATCCAATCATCACTTTATCCTCCAGTTAGCAACCAAGCTAACAAGCTTGCTAACTGCCAGTGAGGAGGGCAGCTAGCTTGGAGAGCTATTGTTTCTGGCTAGAATGTTCTGGATAACTAGCATATTAGCATGCTAGGAAACTAGCTATGCAAGTATTATGCTACCAAGCCTCTAGAGACATGAATAAATTTAATTTTGACACTTTCATGTCTCAGTTTTGAGCTGTGCAGAGGAGTAAAACCTGAGTAAACCTCTTTAAACTACCTCTTTTATTTGATTGTTTTTACTTTAATTTTGGCATCTATTGAATGACTGTAACACGTTGTTCTGTGAGATTGTTAGAAAGTAAAAGGAAAGTGGAGCAGGGTAAATAAAGTGCACTATA
This sequence comes from Thunnus thynnus, assembly GCF_963924715.1. Classification (NCBI taxonomy): domain Eukaryota; kingdom Metazoa; phylum Chordata; class Actinopteri; order Scombriformes; family Scombridae; genus Thunnus; species Thunnus thynnus. The sequence goes on from NC_089518.1 coordinate 39,525,852, forward strand.
CTGTATATAAGTGAAGCTTTATGTTGATTTTTGTCAGGCGTCATGACCATAAAAGAGCGATTTGGACAATCAGACTCCTCACTAGATGTCGTCTGTGATGCAGTTTTGTTATTTGCCAAATAAAAACAGGACGAAGAGATTAAACAGTTGTTGAAATGTTCAGGTGTTTCTGTGTGAGCAGGTTTCTACTAAAACTACCTGGAAACACTGTTAGTGTGGACGCAAGTGCTTTGATTTGGTTTTTAGTTTGGGTTGTGAGCTGTACACGGATAAAGTTTTTAGTTTCAGAAAGGTGCATCTGTTTAAAAATATCGTTTATTTTCTTTCTTAATAAGAGCGACAGAAGGTCCTGACGTGCTAATGAGAAAGATCAGAGATACTGTGAGTCAGTTAGCGTCAGCCTGCCCCCCCCCGTCAGTACTCGGGCAGCATCTCGTCGTAGTCCATGATGCTCAGCTCGTGTCTCCGCTGTCGGACGGCGAGCGTCAGGTCCGGGGGCGGGGCTGGAGCTTCAGGTAGGCTGGGAGCCGAAGCCCGGCTCGGAGGCTCCGTCTGGGGGCCTCCTGCGAGGAGGGTGGCCTCCTCCGCCTCCTTATCCAGAGGGGGGCTCCCTTGCTGGGCTTCTTCCTCCTCTTCCTCTTCCTCCTCATCCTGCTGCTCCATCTCTTCATCCTGGCTGTGATTGGCCGGTCTGAACAGCTGCCGCGCTCGCTGCTCCAGGAAGGAGCCGGCGGCCAGGGGGGAGTCGATGGGGGAGAGGGAGAGGGGGGAGGAAGAGCAGGAGGGGAGGTGGAGCGGGGAGGTGGAGAGCGCCGCCACGCCTCCGTTTATTATACCAACAGAAGAAGAAGAGGGGCGGCGGGGCTTGTGGATGTCCTGAGCGACAGGTAAGGCCTCGCTGCCGCCGTTTGGCCTGAGGGCGAGAAAGATGACATCACATTTACATCATCAGCTGTATCCTCTGTTCTGATTGGTTGTTTCAGATCATTTGAGCTAAATATCAATTATTCTTGTGAGTTCTGTGGTTCTAAACCCCGTCAGAGAGACCAGAGCCTCTGAATGAAGATCTGCAGTTGATGTTATTTATCTCACTGGTTACTAAATGACAGTAGTAGAGTGAGTGTGACATCACTCCGGCGGAGGGCGGGTACCTGCTGCAGACGTCCTGAGGCTGGCTGTGAGTGTGTGTGTCGGTGTGTGTGTGTGTGTCCAGGTGGATCTGGCTGTACAGGTGAAGCATCTCGGTCTGCAGACTCTGAGTGACTCTCCTCAGAGCGACGCAGCGACTCTCGCAGGCCGACAGCTCCGCCCTGATAACCAACACACAAACACACACGAAACCAGTGAAACCAGCAGTCACACAGGTGGGACCACAGCTGTACACTGGTGTATATAAAATACTCTACTGATATGGTTTTTCCACAAAAATAGTTCAATTACTTTGTTAAAATCCTTAAAATAGCATCTTCTCCTTCTGCCTCATTAAAAATGAATCTATGAACACATTCATGAGTCAGATCAGTCGTAAACCTGCGGACCGTCCCTTTAACCAGGACCTGCAGCAGGACTCTGACCTGCAGCAGGACTCTGACCTGCAGCAGGACTCTGACCTGCAGCAGGACTCTGACCTGCAGCAGGACTCTGACCTGCAGCAGGACTCTGACCTGCTGTGGTTCTTGGTGTCCTCCAGAAGTTTCTTCTGCTCCAGGATCAGCTGGTCCTTCTTGGCCAGCTGGTTCTCCAGCTCTGCTATCCTGTGATTGGCTGCTTCCAGCTTCTGTCTCTGCTGGACGTCGCTGTCCTTCAGCCGCTGGTACTCCCTACCCACACTGCACTGCAGCATGGACGCCTCCTGACACACACACACACACACAGTCAGTGAAACACTTGAACGAGAGCTCAGAGATCAGATTGTCCTTGAACACCTCACTGATCACCTGTCAGTCACATGACAACATGATGTTCTGTTTGATCTCATTTGTCCATGTTATGTATGTTCTGTGTTGTATGTTCTGTGTGTTCTGCGTGTTGTGTGTTCTGTGGTGTATGTTCTGTGTTGTATGTTCTGTATGTTCTGCGTGTTGCGTGTTCTCACGGTGCTGCAGTCTCTCTCTCCTCCCTCCAGCTGTTCCGTCAGGGTTCTGTTCGTTTCTCTCAGCAGGACGAGCTGCTGGTTCAACATGAAGATCTGCTGCTGCAGCTGTTCGCTGCTGCACAGCTGCACAGACAAACAGGAAGCTGTTAAGGTTAATGTGACTGATGTGATGGACAGCTGGCTCAGCCAATAGGAGCTCTCCTCACCTTGAGTGACAGCTCGGTCAGCTGGTGTTCTGCGTTGTAAGCCTTGTTATTGGCTTTCTGAAGCTCCGCCTCCACATCTCTCAGCCTGCTCTGACATTCCTGCAGCTCGCTCTGAAACAGCCAATCACAGCACAGGTGGTTTACAAACAGCCAATCACAGCACAGGTGGTTTACAAACAGCCAATCGCAGCACAGGTGATGTGTTGTTTGTTGGTGAGCTGGTGGTTTGACAGTTTTTAGTTCTAAAACATTAAAGATGAACTTTTTTGTGAAAAGTAGTATAAAGCCTCTTGTTTCTCCAGAGGGAACTGATGATGTCACTGATGATGTCATGGCGTCGGTTGAGGCTGAAGACTAGAAGTTTGAAAAGCAAAACAATCTGGAAGAAGTGAAGTTAGCAGATCTCTGTAGCTCCTCGTCTCTGCTGGAGGCTAGCAGCTACATTAGCCACTAGCATAACACACCACAATCTCCAGTTGCATTCTGGGTAATGTAGGTGCCAGGTTTCAGACGAGGAGGAATATAAAAGTTGATATCTCTCCAGCACGTCATACCCCCATCTCTCCCTCCACTGACGGTCAAATAAAGGCAAAAAAATCATCTTAAATAAGAAATAAACTGATGATCGTAACACGTTGAGACGATAATAACAACAACATGAGTGTTTGTTGCATATTGTTCCATCAGCTCCCGTCATCCACCTACTGTCACCGTCTAATAAAACCTCTGAGTCTCTGCTTGTCTGTGTGTGTTCATATACATATATATATACTGTACATATATAGTATATATATATATACACATATATACTGTACATATATAGTATATATATATATACATATATACCTGCAGTGTGTGTATATGTATATACAGTATATATATGTAAATACCTGCAGTCTCTGGTTGTCTGTGTGT
>NC_089518.1:39534067-39544067 GCF_963924715.1 Thunnus thynnus
AGACAGACAGACAGACAGTCAGACAGACAGACAGGTAGACAGACAGACAGACAGACAGACAGTCAGACAGACAGACAGGTAGACAGACAGACAGACAGACAGACAGTCAGACAGACAGACAGGTAGACAGACAGACAGACAGACAGACAGTCAGACAGACAGACAGACAGGCAGACAGACAGACAGACAGACAGACAGACAGGTAGATGTACCTGTATGTAGGAGATGTTGAGTGTCAGTTGAGGCAGAGATGGGGTCAGACATCCAGACGATGGAGGAAAGACTGAACAGACATTAAAATGTTTATTAATTACAATCCATTAATTCATCCTTTGATTATCGTTTGATAATTACAACAATTACTGTAAATTATCAAACAGCATGAAAGCACCGCATTAAATTATACATTTATTTCACTTAAAACTTTTCAATTAAGGTGAAAGTTTTTAATTTTAAAATTAAGGTGAAAATTCAGAGATAGTTTTAAATGTATTTTGTATATTTTAAGCAAATGTTACCCTTTAAAATGTACAAATTAATACCTTAATTTATACCTTATAAGGATGCTGGTAAAGGTCTCAGGTGTTTTTTAACCATTTAAAAAACTCTTAATCTCTGCAGAAAACACTTTGATGTAGTAGAGAACATTACTGCACACTTCATTCATTAATACCTGATTAGGAGTCAACTCAATAAAATGACCAACCCTTAAAACCCTTATATATATACTGGTGAATGTGTTACTGACCAGGCTCTGTGGTGAAGGGACTGCAGGTGAGGTCCAGGTGAGGGAGGGGGGAGGGCGGAGGGGGGGCTCTGGGTGAGGAGGGGGGGAGGTCTTTGAGGGACGAGAAAGCGTCCTCCTCACAGGACGACTCGAGAGGATCCAGAGACACTCGGGAGCACTCGATCACAATATCATGGACTTCATAACACCTCCACCTGAGAGACAGACAGGAAGAGACAGACAGACAGGAAGAGACAGACAGACAGGAAGAGAGAGAGACAGGAAGAGACAGACAGACAGGAAGAGAGAGAGACAGGAAGAGAGACAGACAGACAGGATAAGACAGACAGACAGGAAGAGAGAGAGACAGGAAGAGAGAGACAGACAGGAAGAGAGAGAGACAGGAAGAGACAGACAGACAGGAAGAGACAGACAGACAGGAAGAGAGAGAGACAGGAAGAGAGAGAGACAGACAGAGACAGACAGACAGGAAGAGAGAGACAGGTTTGAAAGTTGAGGCTCTATTTTAATCATAAAATGCACAGCGTGGTGGGTCTATGAGGTTATGGGGTCTATGAGGTCTATGGGGTCAATGAGGTCTATGAGGTCTATGGGGTCTATAGGTCTATGGTGTCTATGGGGTCTACTGGGTCTACAGGGTCTATGAGGTCTACGTGGTCTCTGGGGTCTACTGGGTCTATGAGGTCTCTGGGGTCTACTGGGTCTATGAGGTCTATGGGTCTACGAGGTCTCTGGGGTCTACTGGGTCTATGAGGTCTACGGGGTCTCTGGGGTCTACTGGGGTCTATGAGGTCTATGGGGTCTCTGGGGTCTCTGGGGTCTATGAGGTCTCTGAGGTCTCTGGGGTCTCTGGGGTCTCTGGGGTCTATGGGGTCTCTGGGGTCTATGAGGTCTATGAGGTCTATGAGGTCTCTGGGGTCTCTGGGGTCTATGAGGTCTATGAGGTCTCTGGGGTCTCTGGGGTCTCTGGGGTCTATGAGGTCTCTGGGGTCTATGGGGTCTATGGGGTCTCTGGGGTCTATGAGGTCTCTGGGGTCTCTGGGGTCTCTGGGGTCTATGAGGTCTCTGGGGTCTCTGGGGTCTATGAGGTCTCTGGGGTCTCTGGGGTCTATGGGGTCTATGGGGTCTATGAGGTCTATGAGGTCTCTGGGGTCTATGGGGTCTATGAGGTCTATGAGGTCTCTGGGGTCTATGAGGTCTCTGGGGTCTATGAGGTCTCTGGGGTCTCTGGGGTCTATGGGGTCTATGAGGTCTATGAGGTCTCTGGGGTCTATGAGGTCTCTGGGGTCTCTGGGGTCTATGGGGTCTATGACTGTGTGGTCTTCATGCACAGCTGCTATTTCAGTTCATGTGTGCAGCAGTGCGACGCTGACTGAAGGTAAATATAGATCAGTGGGTGTGGTGATTAATAAATACTCTCTCAGCCAATCACATCACTGCTCTCAAAGCTCTGAAACCGCTGAGCCAATCACAGTGAAGCATGATGACGACAGCTCAACAAACAAATGTCTAGACGGTTCAGAGCAGCAGGACATGAACACACATCAGCACAAATCTGCAGCCAAACACAGAAGGAGTCAGTCAGTCAGAAGCTGTTTCTATGATGATTCTACTGTATCTCAGCTAGTAAACAGTCACATAGTTTCATTAATGTTACACAGCAACGTTTGCACAACAATGTGTTTCAAAGATAAAACATGAGACGCTACTTTTTCTAAAAACAAAGTTATAAAAGAGGCTGCTGAGCTGCGAACTGGACGTCTGCTTCATAAAAAAGCAGAATATGGAGTCTGATGTGTGTTGAGGTGTGTCTGGTTATTCTGCAGCAGCCAGGTGTCATCAGGTGATTTAATGAAGGTGAACGGCTGCGTAACGGCGCTGCGCTCTGGTTGGTTACTTCTCAGAGGCTGCAGATTTATCAACGTATCAGTCGTGCTGCCTTCAGATGCTGCAGAGGTTTAATGAGCTGAAGAAGCTTCTCATACAGACAGCAGATACTGTAAGAATCACACATTCACTCACAGATCAATACAGACTGATTCACTGACTTTCCTGCTTTAACTACATTAAACTTTACTGTCTGTGTTAGTTTTGGTTGTATTTGTGGCTGTGGCTCAGGAGGAAGAGCAGGTCGTCCACTAATCACAACATCGGCGGTTCGATTCCCGGCTCCTCCAGTTCAGGCAAGATACTGAAGCCCAAACCTGCACCATCGGTGTGAATGATTAGATTAGATCCTCCTGATGTGTATGAATGTGGTTCGTAGTGTAAAAGTGCTTCGAGTGGTTGACAGACTAGAAAGGCGATCTATAAATGCAGCTTATTTACTATTTATTTAGTTTGAGCCTGTTGATAAAATCACCGAAGCAGCAGCAGACTGACTCTGTGCCAGAAACAAACAAAATACAACAACTGTCTTTGTGCTGCTTCATCTCCCACCTGACTGCACCACTCCTCCCACCTGAGCACCGTGTGCTCTGTACTGGTCACCAAAATACCACACAGACCAGAACCAGTTTCAAGGTCAAGAAAATACCAAGCAGCAGAGAGACGTTTGGTTCCTCACCTGGACGGATCCAGTTCATAGTCCTGAGTCCCCGTGACCAACTCTGGATGAACCCGGACATGTTCCAACATCGGCTGAGAGAGACAGAGAGACATTAGTGAGCAGAGATTTAAACACCTTCAGCCTGATCAACATGAAACTCTCCTGGTTGAATCATCAGAACAAACAAGAACTGTGTTAGAAAATATCTGGTTCTTTAGTAAAGAGTCAAAGCTACAAACCTGTGGAAATAAAAACTGAAGGAGAGAAGTCGACTACATCTCCCAAGATGCATTTCACTCACAGCAGATAGTAAAAAAGGATGAAAATCTATGCAGCAGAAGCAGAGAAATCCACCTTTTTATTCCACACGTTCTTCTTCCATGTCCAAAACCTGGTGCCTACATTACCCACAATGCACCTGGGGATGGTGCTGTGTTATGCTAGTAGTGGCTAATGTAGCCTGAAGCTGTTAGCCTCCAGCAGAGATGAGGAGCTACAGAGGTCTGCTAACCTCACTGCTTTCTAACTCCTCATCCTCAGATTTATTTACTTTCAGTCGACGCTGTGACATCATCAGTGACATCATCAAAAGACTCCTTTTTACACAAACAACACCTGGAGACAAAATCACTGCAGGTCACCTATCAGTAACCGTGGTGACGGGTTTGATTGAAAAAACATAAGTTGAAGTTTCTTTGGTGAATCTTCTGACTGGTTTCTTCTCCATAGCAACAGCAGCTGAGACTCATGGGTAATGTAGTATTTAGAGCGGTCTGACAAACTGACAAAACAAACTTTATTTGTCAGAAACAAAGTGTAAATAATTCAGACTGATGTCAGAACATGAACCTGCAGTCTGCTGATATTAACGTGTTTCTGACATTAACGTGTTTCTGACATTAAACGTGTTTCTGACATTAACGTGTTTCTGACATTAACGCGTTTCTGACATTAACGTGTTTCTGACATTAACACGTTTCTGACATTAAACGTGTTTCTGACATTAACGTGTTTCTGACATTAACGTGTTTCTGACATTAACGCGTCTCTGACATTAAACGTGTTTCTGACATTAACGTGTTTCTGACATTAACGTGTTTCTGACATTAACGCGTCTCTGACATTAACGCGTTTCTGACATTAAACGTGTTTCTGACATTAACGTGTTTCTGACATTAACGTGTCTCTGATATTAACGTGTCTCTGATATTAACGTGTCTCTGATATTAACGTGTCTCTGACATTAACGTGTTTCTGACATTAACGTGTTTCTGACATTAACGTGTCTCTGACATTAACGTGTCTCTGATATTAACGTGTCTGACATTAACGTGTCTCTGACATTAACGTGTCTCTGACATTAACGTGTCTCTGACATTAACGTGTTTCTGACATTAACGTGTCTCTGACATTAACGTGTCTCTGACATTAACGTGTTTCTGACATTAACGTGTCTCTGATATTAACGTGTCTGACATTAACGTGTCTCTGACATTAACGTGTTTCTGACATTAACGTGTCTCTGACATTAACGTGTTTCTGACATTAACGTGTTTCTGATATTAACGTGTTTCTGACATTAACGTGTCTGACATTAACGTGTTTCTGACATTAACGTGTTTCTGACATTAACGTGTTTCTGACATTAACGTGTTTCTGACATTAACGTGTCTGACATTAACGTGTTTCTGACATTAACGTGTCTGACATTAACGTGTTTCTGACATTAACGTGTCTGACATTAACGTGTTTCTGACATTAACGTGTCTGACATTAACGTGTTTCTGACATTAACGTGTTTCTGACATTAACGTGTTTCTGACATTAACGTGTCTCTGATATTAACGTGTCTGACATTAACGTGTCTCTGACATTAACGTGTCTGACATTAACGTGTTTCTGACATTAACGTGTTTCTGACATTAACGTGTTTCTGACATTAACGTGTCTCTGATATTAACGTGTTTCTGATATTAACGTGTCTCTGATATTAACGTGTTTCTGACATTAACGTGTCTCTGACATTAACGTGTCTCTGACATTAACGTGTTATAGAGAAACAGTGTCATGAATCCTCCTGCCGTGTGTTTCTGTTCGTGTTATCTGTGAAGCAGCAGCTGCTTTTCACAGCAGTTATTTCTGTCTGGTTGCAGCAGCTGCTGCTGGAGCAACATGTGAACAGGAGACGCTGGAGAGTCATGTGTTCTTATGATGACATTTCTACACACAGTTACACAACTCATCAAGGATCAATACGTTTTACGATCATTTCAATTTATTAAAATACCCTGGAAGTTTCAAACAGAAGTAAGGGAGTGCATAAGGAAGGAAGGAAGGAAGGAAGTTATGATTGTCTGCAGACGGTTACACTACTCATCAATGATCAGGACGTTTTCTGCTCATTTTAATGTGTTTAAGTTCATATGTCTGGTTTAATCCATCAGCAGCTCGTACTGCAGCAGGAAACAGTTCTTCAAAACAAAAGCTTACTTTGCTGTGCTGATCTGCTGCTTTGTTATGAAGCGTCCAGACCACTCAGGTCGTCTGGTCTGCTTTCTGTCCACAGAGACTAAACTAAACCTGGAGGAGCAGTGTTCAGGTTTTATGCTCCACATATCTGAACAAACTCCCGGCAGGTCTGCTGCTCTCAGTTCTTTTAAATCACAGCTGAAAACTTTTCTGTTTGCTTTTTATTAAACCTAATTTGGACTTTTGATTCATATCTCGCACTGTAACTTCTATTCTCCTGTTTTATTCAATTTTAGTTTATTTTTATTTTCTATTTAACTCTTTTAACTGTATTTAAATGTGTCTTTTTAAATTGTCTTGTGTTACTTTGACATTTTGTCTCGATGCCCTTTTTTTCATGCAAACATGAAGTCTTCCTGACCTTGACGACCTCCTGGAAGGTGTCCAGGTTCTCCTTCATGCTGTAGTGGAGTCTCAGGTAGGAGATGAAGTTGCAGGGGAACATCCCATAGAGCCGGTGGAACAGAGAGTACACGCTGGCCTGCAGGTGGACCAGGTGGACGACAGGTACATGACCTGCAGACAACCAACAGCCAATCAGAACACAGGAGACTCATCAGTTACATGACAGATTCTTAAATTTATAATGATCGAAATTTCACTTCAGGTTCAACAGTCGTAATAAAACTTTCTCTTTAACTGTCCAGGAAGGAAGGAAGGAAGGTGTGTTCAGCGTTACCGGGGTTTTTGAGGCTCCAGCCTGCGAGGCGTCCGAACACGTCAAAGAAGTCGTAGATGTGTTGCTTGCCGGCCTGAGGGATCATGGGTAACAGAGTGATGAGGACCAGGACTCCAGTGATCAGGACCACCACATCGCTGTCTGTCTGAGGACACAAACACACAACAGTCAGTCTGCTGCCTTGCTCAAAGGCAACCGACAAGCCGCTGCTTCTTCTAGCAGAAGCTAGCTGGCTGTGCTCCACTAGCCTCCCAGCTAACGTTAGCCCTAGTTCTCTATGTGGATCCAACTGGACCATCGAGCCCCGGTTTGTTATTCAGGTTAAAGTGAGAGGAAGCAGCGGGTCTGTCGGGCGGCTGAGTGAAGTGGAGCCTGCGGAGGAAACACCGGGACCGTCAGGGTGAAACAGTCCGCGGAGGAGCTGCTACTATGATCGGCTGCACAGATAGGAAACACCTCGGCTGACAGGAGGTATCACTCTGTTTGGGAAAAAAAATCTTTTTGGTTTATAACGGCGGTTGTCAACCAGCGTATCAGGTGCATTACCGCCACCTTCTGCTCCGGAGTGTGGACCAGAGATTAAATCCTACACATTAATCCTGTCTGTCTAATAAACTCAATGAAAACTCTACTGCTGCTCCCACTTGGCAGGTTCATTAAAGTTTTAGTGCTGAGCTCCTGAACTCCAGTCTTCCTCAGTTCTTCCTTCATATATTGTCTTTCTTGATCATATTTAGTACAATCTATTCTTGAATGCATGATCCAGACTCAGCCAGCTGGAAAAAAATACGTGCGTATATCGATATCGGCGACAATGAGTTGGAAATATCTGCATATAGGATATCAGCAAAAAATCCAATATCGTGCATCCTTAGTGTATATTATTGTGTGTTTTTGTGTATTAGTGTGTATTAGTGTGTACTAGTATGTATCGTTACTTTGAGGCAGCGCAGCAGCGAGGGCAGCAGTGTCGAGCGGCTGATGTGATGAACCCAGGGAGGCTGTTTCCTGATCAGGTGACCCAGCAGGGTGAGAGCAGCCAGACGGCTCGCCGGTCTGCACAGAGACTCATTCAGCTTCTCCAGGAGAGGCTGTGGGGCGGGACGGGGGGGGGGTCAAAGGTTAGAATGATAGACACCTGAATAACACAAACACCTGTATGAACAGACATGTTTAATGTCGTATCATAATGTTTAGCTGCGGAGCGCTGACCTTGTGATGAGCCTCTCTGACGGAGGAGAGGAGCAGCAGCGCCTGCGAGGACGAACAGTCCAGGTAATAATCCACCAGACTGCAGAGCACAGCGCCTCCTCTGTCTGGGAGGACAAACTGCAGGTCAGACTCCTTCAGGCAGTTTATTCTCACACATAAAAAACACAGCGAACCTAAAAGCATCATTAACTTCTCCAGATCCAGACGTGTTTTAAAACATATAAAATACTGTCAGATATGGTTCTTCCACAAATTAAAACTCTTAAAACATCCTCCAGGTCTGCGGTAACCAGAAGTTTACTGTAAAGTCCATCCTCAGTGTTCTCGAGTTTCCACATCACACCTGTGTAAATTACATACTGGACCCTGATTGGCTCCAAACTAGCTATAATGTCATAAATCCTGCAGGTGCGTCCAGGTGTTTTAAGCACATGATGAAGCTGCTTTCATGTGAAGAAAACTTAACACACAGAAAACAAACAAGAAACTCTGTTCATGAAGAAGAGTCTTAAGTCGAAACAAAGACTGTCATCGACACCACAGCGAAGGAAAGAAGAAACTGTTTTTAACCGGAGGGACTTGAACTCAGCGGCGGGGACGTGAACGTGTACCTGAACTCAGCTGCTGGTTGACTGCAGCTCTGACTTGCTCCGCCTCCTGCAGCTCTGAACTGTCCAATGAGAGCAGGAGCTCACTGATACTCACCTGCTCCCTGGACATCATGTACACCTGCACACACACGCGCACACACGCGCACACACACACACACACACACACGCACACACACACACACACACACACACACACACACACACACACACACACACACACGCGCACACACACACACACACACACACGCACACACACACACACACACACACACACACACACGCACACACGCACACACACGCACACACACGCGCGCGCACACACACACACACACACACACACACGCACACACGCACACACACACATGCACACACACAAAACAAAACAAATAAACTATTCTTCAGACTAATCAATAATAGAGTCAATCATTAGTTGCTATATACTGATATATATGTTCATATATGGAAGGTAAAAGGGTCAAAACAAGACATTTGATGACATCATCTTTGTGAGACATTGATCCACATTTTTCACCATTTTCTGGTATTTTAAAGACCAAACAACTAATTAATTTAATCAATAAGAAAAATAATCTCTATCTATGAGCTGCAACTAACTATTATTTTCATTGTCAATTATTTTCTTGTTGTTTAGTTTATAAAATGTCAGAAAATGGTGAAAAATCTCAGACACCGTTTCCTCAAGTGTCTTGTTTTGTTCCGGGTTTATTGAAGCAGAATCTAATGTTTCTGTCTAAACCTTTACACAGGAAGTTGAACTCTTTAATACCTGCTGGGTCACATGTTTTATCATTATTGTCTGTTTGTATCAGTTCATAAATCTGCAGTGAAGGAAACTTTAAACTGTCACTGCTGTTGAATGTGACGTAGTTACAAACTGAAGCTAACAGTTAGCATCATTATCACTTCCTGCTGTAATAAATCTCAACGCTTCGCATCAGTGCTGGAAAGTAACTAAGTACATTTACTCAAGTGCAGTTTAGAGGTATTTGTACTTTACTTGAGTATTTCCATGTGATGCTACTTTCTACATTTCAGAGGGAAATATTGTACTTTCTACTCCACTAAATTTATTTGACAGCTTTAGTTACTTTTCAGATGAAGATTTGACACAATGGATAATATAACAAGCTTTTAAAATACAACACATTGTTAAAGATGAAACCAGTGGTTTCCAACCTTTTTGTCTTTTGACGTCTTACAAAAAGCAGTGTGTAGTCGGGGTCACATTTCACATGTCTATGAGTTGTTAACAGCTCCACCAAATAGTGATTTTTCCCTCTAAACTTCTCACATGCTTTCATTTCAATAAATGTTCAAATGATCCAATATTTCAGCAAAAATCAAAGATTAGAGAAAAAGTCCAAAAAATGAAAACAGATTTGTGTATCAGAACTTTGTTTTTTCTTCTTTCCTCTCCCATTAATCATCTCACCACCCCTCAGATTTATCTGCTGACCCTTTGGAGGGGCCCGACCCCTAGGTTGGGAACCAGTGGACTAAACTAGCTAACTGTATATAAAGTAGTGTAAACTAGCTCCACCTCCAGCAGCTACAACAGTAACATGCTGCTCTAACACTGATGCTTCACTATTAATAATCTAATGATGTCATATATAATAATATATCAGTCAGAGGGACCAAACCACTACTTT
>NC_089518.1:39549067-39579067 GCF_963924715.1 Thunnus thynnus
GGGTCGACGTCTTCAAAGGGATCCCCTTCGCTGACGTCCCCGGAAAGTGGGAGAAACCAAAACCTCATCCAGGATGGAGCGGTAACTCAACTCACCAGCAGCAGCAGCAGCGTGTTTCCACCCACATGTTTTTATTTTCACATTTTCAATTTGTGCATAAAAAAACCTGAACGTTTGAACTAACAGAAACGTCATATTTCCATCATGTTTTCCATCGTTTGAGCTTTGACTGTCGCTCTTTTATGACATCATCAGTGTCGCCAGATGGGAAATGTTAGGCTATCGTACCAGATGGAGGAAAATTATCATACGTGAGTCATAACCGAGAGAACAAATAGGTGTGAATATGTAATTTCAGAAAACACGGCCTGTGCTGCGTTCACAGACGCACCGTAAAATCCCACTTTGAAGATGCACAATCACAAGTACAACTGAAAAAACATTTCTAATGTAAAATATTAAAAAAACATGCATGTTAGCAGCTGTTCAGACAGCGTGATGTTTACATGTTACATCCAGGCGACTGTCCGGTTTGTTGCGTCTTTCCTCTGCGCTGTACATGTGAGGTTTTAAATTTCCCACAGCACTGGAAGGCAGCAACTGAAGCAAGTTGTGGGACATAACACACACAGGTGGCTCTGTATTAATACTGTGTCACAAAATGATCTAATTATCATACGTTATGGGCCTTTTCACATTATTGATCGTACAGTTATCGCACATCTGGCAACGCTGGACATCGTCTCGTTGTGTCTTCTTCTTCTTCTGTGACTGTTTAATGGCACCGACTGGAGGATTAGCGCCACCTGCTGTTTATCTGCTAATGTTATACTGATCATCTTCTGGAAATTCAGTTAGAATTGGAGCCACATTTGGATGAAACCTGACCGCTGACTGACAGGAAGTTCCAGCTGTTTGACCTCTGAGGGGTCGTTGAGGTCACATGTTCGTCCTCCTGGGAGTCATGTGACGGTCGACGGGACCTCGCTGACTGGCTGATACCTGGAGGATGTAATTTATTCACTATGTCTGTTTACATCCTGCATTTTTACACTTTGTTGCAATATTTGGCTATTTTTTTGAAATTACTGTTTCCACTCAGTTTTTTATGCACAAATTGCAAATGTGAATAAAAACATGTGGCTAGAAAGACACCTACAGTCATCTCCAGTTGTCTGATGCACAATCTCGTCACTATGACAACCCTGTGCAGAGGAAGATAACGTCTGTACATGGGTTACAATCTGCACCCATGTGCAATTTGACCCAGTTTGGGTCAATAAAGCAGTAAAACAACATCAGGTTAACTTTAGTAATCTGTTATTTTAACCAACACAACGAGCTTTAGCTAAAAACTGTCACAAATGATACACAAGTTATTAACAATCAATAACAAACTGTGACGTGTAAGTTTAATCATGTCTGTCGTTTCCAGGAATCCTGAAGGCCACAAAGTATCGGGATCGCTGCCTGCAGGTGACGCTGCTGCAGACGAAAACCCAGGGCAGCGAGGACTGTCTCTACCTGAACATCTTCGTTCCTCAGGGACGCAAACGTAGGAAACACACACACACACACACACACACACACACACACACAGCTACACTGGTGTTTACACAATATCCTGCATGTTACTGAAGCATCTTCATCATAGAATCCAAAAAAAACGACTTTCATCAAACACGTCGTCTTCTTCTGTCCTCATCCTCATGTCAGTACGCCAAATATGAAACTACAGCTAGCTGCCTGTTAGCTTAGCGTAGCATAAAGACTAGACCAGTGTGGATCTGTCCAAAGATAACAAAATCTTCTTCTTCTGTCCTTATAAACGGTCCGCTGAGAGCTCGACGTGTCGGGTAAAAACTGTGTTGACTTTGTGTTTGTGGAGAGAAGTTTTGGGGTTTTTGCGCCTGGTGGACACGAGAGGAACTGCAGCTCAACGCGACAAAAACTGTCTTTATTTACAACAAAACAGCACAACAACAGTCAAACAAATACAGTTCATCTCAATAAAAAAAAGTCTTTTTAGCTCTTTTGTTCTTCACATCTTTCATTAAGGATCAATAAAATCAATCAATCAATAAAAGCTGGAGCAGTGCGGTTAGTTCGATAATCACTTTAAGCAACTATTTCAATTATTTTAGTTTGGTTTTTTTAGCAATTTCACAACAAGTCCTCAAATTAATATTAAATAAGCAGATCTGTGGTTTGATCATGTGACTCCAGAACGACACATAGTGTCTCCATCAGCAGGACGACATCATCAACACGTCGCTGTTAATCAATAATGATGATTGATGATGTGGCAGCGCTGTGGTTCAGGTCTGGTTGGGTTTAAAGATGATGATGGTTTGGGTTAAAATCATCACTCTGTTCATGTTAGAGAAACATGTGGTGGAGTTAAAGTTACTACCTCCTTAAAGTTAGGCCACCTTCGTCGTCATGGCAACAATAACAACCACGGGGTTAAAGGTTAGGGGACGATCGTAGTTACGCTTTGTCCCGATTCGCAGTTGTACTGTACTGTATATATATATATATATATATATATACAGTACTGTATAAACATCATCTGAGCTGCACCGCTGCTCCGACACATCGCCGCGCTGTGAAGCCAGTTTGACTTTAATTATAACTTCCTGTCCGTCATGTGATGGAGAATGAGCAGCTGTAAAACAGTGAAATGATTAATTTTATTATCAGAATTTGATCCATTCCGTTCAATAACATTTGGAAAGTAAAACAGCTGCATGATTTTAAATTATTTTATCTCATTGAAGTGAACGAGGAGCCGACAGGAAGTCAGCCAGTCAGCAGAAGTGTCTACTGAGCATGCTCAATGGGCCTGTGGAAGCGTGAGCAGCATCCAAGTCATTTCTTTATATTCTGGCTTCATGCGTCACTGAGCAGCTTTCACAGGAACGAACAGACGCCATCTTTGATACGTTCATAGTTTTTACTGAATCTGTTGTGCTCATTAAAGTGAACTGAAGTGATTTAAATTAAATGAAAGCGATGAAAGCTTTAAAGGATCTGGAGCCAGATTTAGATTTGTGGATGTGATGTTTACAGCAGCTGAATAATAATCATAATAATATTTACGTCCATCGCGTCCAGACGCCATGATGTCAGAATGAACCCTCCAGCTTCCTGCTCGCTCTCTCTCTCTCTCTCTCTCTCTCTCTCTCTCTCTCTCTCTCTCTCTCTCTCGCCGTCTGTCAGTGTCCACTAACCTCCCGGTGATGGTGTATCTGTTCGGCGGCGCCTTCCTGTTGGGGGCGTCCAACGACGTGGCGATCCTCGGAGACTCGCTCTATGACGGGAAGGAGATGGCGGACAGGGGCGGAGTCATCATCGTCACGGTGAACTACAGAGTCGGCACGATGGGTTTCCTCAGCACCGGAGACGACCGACTGCCAGGTCTGATCCAAAACACCACCGATACGTAAACTATTGATCTTCTATTGATTCTTCTTCACACGACACACAGTAGAGGAGCCGAAATATAAATTAACATCACATGGAAATACTCAAGTACAAGAACCTCAAAACTGTACTGAAGTACTTGAGTTAATGTACTCAGTTACTTTCCACCATTAACCTCCATATCCAGTCTAACCAGTGATGAGTTTATCTGTGGTTCAGTGTTTTAGCGTTTAGTTAGCGTTTAGTTAGCATTTAGTTAGCGTTTAGTTAGCGTTTAGTTAGTGTTTAGTTAGTGTTTAGTTAGCGTTTAGTTAGCGTCACTGTTTAAATTGTGTCTGATCCTCCATCCATCAGCACACTGGTTCATGTTTTTAGGGTCAAACTGGTGTGTTTAGTGCCTGCTGGTGATTTCCCAGCATGCATGTGTGTGTTTGTTGTCTTATCAGTGTATTAGCAGAGAACCTGCGGCTGTTAGCTCAGCTGCTAAACGCTCCTTTGATGTGACCAGTTGGACAAAATCCACTCGTTCTGCTCGGTGTTTCTCGGTGGGTCTGTTGGGGAAACAGATAGTGGAGGTTAACGTGTTGTTCAGGTGTGATCTGATATGTTGACGGGCCTGTAGCAGCCAGTACAAACAGAACAGGGCGGGGGGGGCGTCCAGTATACCAGTATGACCCCGTATGAACCCTTCAGTACGTAGCGGCCAGATGATCCACAAACCTGTTCACAGAAGATTTAGACTTTTAAACATTTGACTCGGCATTTGTCTAATCAGCTCAGAGGATTTTTGGCTAACAGTGCTAACTGTCTGCAAGCTAACGTTAAACAAAGTATGCTAGCAGACGCATATTTGTTGAGCAGCGTTCTTATTTGAGTTCAGAGTTAATTTGGTTGTTTGTTGGGATCCTGAAGAGACGTTTATCTGTTGAGAAATTGATTGATTTTTGTTATGAAATGACATATAAAGTCTCTTGATGCATTTGAAACTGTGGATTAGTCTCTGAGCACATTCATGTGTAAAACACTGTCAGAGTCAGAGATTCATATCATGCAGCAGCAGGTCTATGAATCCTGGACGACCTCCACAGACTGTTGACATATACTTCACAAGCGTGGGGTATAATTAATCAACCGAGAGGATTTTAGAGTAATTTATGAAATAAAAAGTCGTCTCCTGACGTCCTGCTGAGCTCAGCGACAGGAAACACTGACCAGGTGACGACGACTTTTACCTCTCAGGTAACTACGGTCTGTGGGATCAGCACGCCGCCATCTCCTGGGTCCGCAGGAACATCCAGGCCTTCGGAGGGAATCCAGACAATATCACCATCTTCGGCCAATCAGCCGGAGCCGCCAGCGTCAGCTTCCAGGTCAGAGAATAAACACAGCTGCCGACAGAAAGCTCAGGAAGACACTTTATTTAAAAAAAACACAGCTGCATGAGTTTAGATCTGTATCGACCTGCTCAGGACCTTCTGTTGACCTTTGACCTCTGCTGCACTTTATTCACAATCACAGACAGAAGAATAAAAACAAAGAAACACAAATCACACTGAAGCTAACAGCTATGAAGCCTGTTTCATTATCAATAACAGCAGGTTACACTGACGTTAGCTTACACGCTAACTCATTTTAGCTCACTCCTCATTTAATGTATGGAAGCCCACTCACGCCAAGAAAAGAAAGAAAATATGAAATGAAACGTAACGAGTGATGAAGCAAAATCATTCACTGTAAATCAAAATTATTGTAAGACAATATTTTGGCTTTAAGTCAAAGTTACTATGAGATATTACGTCAAAATGATTCGGTGTGTATGGAAGTCTATTTCTGCCAGGAAAGAATAAAACAGATTAAATGTTAAGAATGAAACAAAAATAGTAATTTTAAGTCAAAACTATATTTAAAAGTCAAACTTTTTGACTTAATGAGATTTCCTCACATTGAATCTTTTTTTCTTTTTTTTGGTGCAAAAGTTAAATAATTATTACTTAGTATTTCATAATTTTAACTTAAATTATTAAATCAAGTCACATTTATGAGCTATGTACAGTATGTCTTACATTTTTTTTAGTCTAATTCAAACTTATGGGAATTATGAGATTTAATTTTGTTTTACTGTCTTGACTCTTTATTGATAAATATACATAAAGATACTATTTGTACGTATATATGTAACCGTAATATAGAACTTCCTTTTTAAAAAAAGTCTTCTTTGTTCTATTTTATTGCCAATTTTATTGTTTTATTCTATACTAATTTAAAATATTTTAATATTTGTTAATGCATTCTGCTCTGACTGCAGTTCACTGTGAAATCCTTCGTTATATAACGACAATAACACTGAACTATGAACCATTAAATAAATTCATGAATTTGACAGAATTTTGACAGTTACTAAGTCTTTCTAACTAATAAATTTTGATTCACATAATATCTAAATTTTGCTTTATTATGTAATACTAATAAGAGTAGTCGGCTGGAGGGATCGATCAGGTATAGAGAGACCTGAATGCATCTCATCATGTATTGATCTTTGTCCTCAGATGCTGTCGCCCCACAGTAAAGGATTATTCCGCAGAGCGATCACGCAGGGCGGGACGGCCCTCAGTCCCTGGGCTCTGCAGAGGAAACCGATGGCTCTCACCAAGAAGGTCCACCGACCCCCCACTCAAGTTATTTATTTATTTATTTATCGATAGACGCATTTTAGTCTCTTTAGCATTCATCTTAATTCACTTTTAAATAGAGGCTCGGTGGATTGCATACAACACTTCGAAGGGTTGTAGAATTTTCTAATCTTGATCTGAAATAATCTATTAATTGTTCGTCAGTTATAAAAAGCAAAGACGCCAACCATGGATGAGTGAAATTCCATCTATCTTAGAATAATAATTAGAGACTCTCAGACATCTGTCAACATCCTCAATGAAAGTCTACGTCGTGTTTACAAGTTTATGTTGTTTAATTATGAAAAAATAGGCGGAATTTTGCAGATTTTGTCATTTTATGGATGAAATGAACGAAGCAGGAAGGCAGAGACAATATAACAATATAAACTAAAGGTAACTCTGCTGCACTGCAACACATTTACATCAACTTACAAATGTAATAAAACGCAGCTACGTTATTGATTCTGCTCGTTGATCTTTAACGATTCCTGCGTGATGAACTGTTGAATGGAAAGCAGCTCCTCATACTGGTCTAACTTTAGTCAACTGGTTTATCTTGACCATCAACCTGACTTTTCTTGTTTTAAAGGTTGTTTTTGTTTCTGCAGGTTGCGCGGAAGGTCGGCTGTTGGAGAACTAACGAGGACGAGATGCTGACGTGTCTGAAGATGTCGGACCCGGTCGGTCTCACCATGGCTGGAAAGCTCGACATAATGCTGATTCTGGGCAAAGGTCAGCACACCTGATCCTGAAAAAACATGTCTTTATTCACTGAAACATGACTCTTCACTCTCTCTTAACTATGATTAAAGCTGCATTAAGACGTTTCTGACCACCAGAGGGCAGAATTTAGACCCAAAACTTGCTTCCAGCCCACCGGTGTTTTTGCAGTGAGCTGTTGATTCTCAGTGGGATCAGCATGAAACACCAGCAGCTTTTACCACTACAATTCCCAGAGTTTTATAAAAGTTAATAATAAAACCACGACCACAGTGAAGTAACCCGTCAGTCAGTTTTTTTTACTGTGTTTTGACTGAAACATGCTGAAATTATTGGGAATATTTGGCCCCATATAAAGAACATTTTCGTCTCCTAAACATCTCAGACTTTTCTCTGTGAGGTCTGTTTGTGCGACTGTTTCAACAAACTCTCCTTATGTCACAAACTTGTAGTAAATCTCCGGTTTCAGCCTGATGAACGTCACCTGTTCACGAGGAGCTAAATGTTCCTGAGATTTCATCATCAGCATCATTTACGCCCCTAAAACATCCATATAAGGAGACCTGTTCTGGTCTGTTTCATTCACAAAATGTTCCCAAAGAGTGAACAGAAGAACTGGTTACTTCCCCTGCCATCATTTATAACATTTGGATGCTGTAAAATGGGTGAAAAGACCGCAACCGAGAACTAAAGCTGTACAGACGTGAACCTTTGTAGATCAGGGACTAGCTAAGGTCCGTCCTCTCTGCAGGTGTCATCATGGATCTTCTTGAATTCTCTCCGGTGATTGACGGTGATTTTGTCCCGGACGAACCCGGTCGGTTGTTCCACAATGCAGCTCAGTTTGATTACCTGGCCGGCGTCAACAGCATGGACGGACACATTTTCGCCGGTGTCGACGTTCCTTCCATCAATAGGAACAAGGCCAACACCACTGTGTGAGTACTGAAACACTACAGGATGTTCACTCTGAAAACACAATGTTTTTTTTTGCAATGCAGTGCAAAAAAGCCAAGAATTTTATGTGATTCCATTGCTAGCAAACACAGCTCTGGATCTGGCATCTGGAGTCCCACAAGGCACAGTTCTGGGTCCACTGCTTCATAATCTTTATGTGTTACCACACATAAACACAAATCATCATACAAGCTTAATATTGACATTCGTCACTATGCAGATGACACCCAATTCTATATAATTCTTGATCTGGATGATTTCAGCCCCTTTAACTGAATGAATCCTAGTTATTGGTCCAATATTGTGTCTTTGCTCTTAGACACAAACTATGGTTTCCATCCCACACCGAGGGTACTAAAAGTTTTAACCGTCAGTGAAATCCTTTTCTTCTCTTTCTCTCGGAGAGTCAGATGTTCCTCTCTTATGTCAGTACACCAAATATGAAACTACAGCTATCAGTCTGTTAGCTTAGCTTAGCATAAAGACTAGACCAGGGGGAAACAGCCAGCATGGCTCTGTCCAAAGATAACAAAATCCACCTGCCAGCTTCTCGAAAGCTCACTGATTAACATGTTATATCTGTTTTGTTCAGTCTGTACAAAAACGACAGTGTAAAAATGACATGTTGTGGTTTTACGGAGGGTTATGTGTCAGTACTTCTTGGCCCGGGAGAGGTGGTTTTCTGAGGCCAGATGCATAAAACTGTGTGTACACACAAAGCCAGAAATATACAGACGCATTCTTTTTGTCATATTTATAAAGCCGTGCGTACACATGGTTGATTTATACATCTCAGGCATTGTGGAACTGGGTGTATGAGCCACATTTCTACTCCTACAATGAGCCATAAATGGATGAAGACACCCTGAACCAGCTGTTTTCATATCAATAGGCCACCTGCTCCACCAGTCTGTACACCTGTCAATGAAACAAATGGCAAACAGAAGTGCAGTTTCAACGACTGTGCAGTTCTTTATAGCTTCTATATCTTTAATTCATCACATTGTCAGTAATGATGTCTCAGAAATGTAATCAATGATTAGTTTGTAGTTCATATCTAAACCAGATTTACAAGGTGTGTCACAACTAAAGAAAAAATAAAAATAATATTAAAAGCTAAATAAATAAAAAGAGCTCAGGTGAGAATGGGCGGATCCACGCCGTGGAAGCAGGCGGAGGATTGGATCTACTCTACGGACACATTTATTAATATGGAGGAAAATCGTTGACGGCAGGCTCTCCGTAGTGATGGCAGGATGTTTCTGGTGTTCTCCTCAGAGCGCAGGTGAAGGGTCTGCTGGCCGGCTTGACTAAAGAGAAGTCGAACTCCCCTGTTATCACCTCCGCCTACAACGTTTACTCCGCCAACTGGGACTCGATTCCAGACCCGGCGATGATGAAGAAGACGGTGGCCGACATAGAGACCGACTTCCTGTTCCTGGTCCCGACTCAGGTCGCCCTCCGACTCCACGCCAACAACACCAGGTCAGCTCTGACGTGCTCACAGTGGTAATGTTAGCATGTTGATGTTAGCCTGTTGATGTTTACCAAGCTCTCCAGGAAAATGCGATTTAGTGATTGCAATTATTAATGCAAATTCAAGAAATCTCTGCTACTATATTTTTATATTAATTTATTTATTTTAATGGAATTATTGACTTATTTTATTTGGTGCTAATGTTAGCCTGAAAGTGTATTTAATAAAGGCTTGTAAATGGAACTCTAGTACAGTATTTTCTGTTTTATAGAACTTTGAGTCCTCATGGTTCTCATGTTCAGAAAATACATTAAACATTAGCACTGAAATATAGTTGTTTATGTGATATGCAGGATGCTTTTTATCCAAGGGTGTCATTACATATGACTCTTCACTGGTAATAGTTTTCAAGAAAGTGCATTATTCTCCTTTGCTTGCAGTTTTTCTCAATTCCTGCAATTTTACCACATAAAGAGACATAATTTTGGAGAAGAGCCGCTGCAAAATCAAACCTTGTTGGCCGTAATAACCACAAAAAAAACAACAACTGTGAAATCTTGGAGGGACTTGTTAGCACGCTAACATTAGCTAATTAGTAATAATGATGTTGTTTGTCCCTCAGTGGAGCCCGTACCTACTCCTACCTGTTCAACATGAACACTCGTATCCCAGGATTCCCTCGCTGGGTGGAGGCGGAGCACGCTGAGGAATTGCAGTACCTGTTCGGTAAACCCTTCTCTACCCCGGTGGCCTACTTCCCCCGACACCGAGACCTGTCCGGCTACATGATCGCATACTGGACCAATTTCGCCAGGACCGGGTACGCTCCCATCATGCACTGCAAACACCAAACACTCAGTCCAGCACACCCCAGTATACCCAGGTCTGCCTCTAACCACTAAGTACTGGTCTGAACTGGCCTTTATGGTTCACAAAAGCCCAATTCAGTTAACCAGAGGAACTAATCTGAGGAACTAAACTGGGAACTAAAAGTGTCTGTTGTGCATCCTGACTGTGTTTCCACCACATCTGAGGAGCCAGGTAGATCCTGCAGATTAGACTCATGAGGAATTAAAAACTGAAACTCAGCATCCACGCATGAAGAAACAACAACACAGGACTGTCCTGTTGTTCTTTGTATTTACTGCTGCAGGAGTTGGATGTAATCAATGAATGAAAAGCAGAAATGCAGCGAGTCTCCACAGTAAATCATCTGCTGAGTGTTTGATGGTTTTATTTCTGCTTTAAAACCAAACGACATGAAACAATCACTCTTTCACCGGCTTTGTTCTCGCTACCGCCGCTCCCTCTCCTTACTTACCAGTCACTGTACAAATAGAAAACAATCAAGCTGTAGTTAATATATACAGTCTATCAACATTTCATGGCAAGCATCAGGGTAAAATACATTTGCAGTCCCGGATTCTCAGCTGTTCTGTTCAGTTAAGCAATTTCACTTAATATGGGAAGATTATAATTTTCCTCAACTTCCCCAAACAAATACCAGCAGTCATAGTAAGTCATTATAAAACCATGACTTAAAGGACCAGTGTGTCGTATTTAGTGGCATCTAGTGATGAGGACCAACTGAGCACCTCCCACTGACACACCTGTTCCTCCTTCCTCACCTGTCTCACCTGTCTCACCTGTCATCCAGTAATCCACTAGATCCCCTGGATCCTAAAGTCCGACCTGTTACACTTGTTTGACTGAAGCGGTGCACAAGTTGAAGCAGCCGCACTGTCTATGTTTGACTCCACCCCTTCCGTTCCTGTACTTTTAGACCCCCCCCCCCCCCCCCCCCCCTAATGTTGCTTTGGTCCAGTGTCCAATGTAAACTGGTCTGAATTGGTTTGATCTGATCTAAACTGCCTCTTCTCCTCCTCCAGTGATCCCAGTAAAGGCGACAGTAGAGTCCCAGTTTCGTGGCCCCCTTTCACCAAAACACAGCAACCCTACCTGACTATCAACCACAGGATCAAGAAGTCCTCTGTCAGGTACTCTACTGCGTTCTACTGTCCTCTACTGCGTTCTACTGTTATTCTACTGTGACTCTACTGCGTTCTACTGTCCTCTACTGTGACTCTACTGCGTTCTACTGTCCTCTACTGCGTTCTACTGCTATTCTACTTTGACTCTACTACGTTCCACTACTGTGACTGTTGTGTTTTACTTTGTTCTAGTGTACTCTACTGTGATTCTACTGTGTCCCAGTTTAGTGTTTTAGTTTCTTAGTGTCTGCACTTCATTCTACCAGCCGTCTTCTCCTCTTCGGTTCATTATTCTATTGTATTCTATTGTATTTTATTGAGGTGAAAACAGATGAAGGCAGATGAGGATTCAGGCATTAAATCTGATGTTTGGTCTCTTCAGGTACGACCTGAGAGCGGAGTACGTCACCTACTGGACCTCCACCTACAGCGGCCAGCTGTGAGGAAAGAGAGAAGAAGAAGAAGAGGATGGAGAGATGAGAGAAGAAGAAGAAATCTGATCCAACAGTTTAAACGGTCTGATTTAACCTGCTGCTGTTTATGTTTCTGCCTCTCTGATAATCACAAACTCCTGTTTATGAGTGTTTGATGGATTATTAACAGTAGAAGAAGAATGAGGATTACAGGACAGAAATAAATAAATATATATAATCTGTTTGACTTCAGCAGGTCAGTCAGGAAGCTCTTCTCTTGGGTCATAAATAAAGATGAAATCTGCTCTCGTGGTCGTTTTATTTCTCCTCTGGACACAAACTGATGTCTGGTAACTTTTTTGTTTTTTGTTACAAAAAGGTGTTTCCATGTGTTTGTTGTTCAGCTCCAACATGTACGGATGGATTTGAGAAGTTGACATTTGGAGTAAAGAAGGAGAAGAAGAAGTGAAATCCTGCTACTATAGTTTGTTTACGTAGCCTCCGGAGCCGGAGGAAGCTTCCTGAAGCTGACCAATCAGAACAGAGTGGGCTCATCAGGAGGCGGGGCTTAAAGAGACAGGAGCTAAAACGGCCTGTTTCAGACAGAGGCTGAAATGAGGGGCTGCATAAAGGAGATAAATAAGGAGTTTTTAAAGGTTCCATACGTAGAATTGTGAAGCAATTAACATGTATAGTTGTTTTTTATGGCCAGTGAGTGAACGGGTAGTGATATGATGTAGAAAAACGAGACCTTCCCCGACCTTCTCAGTTGTCTGTAGCGGTCTGTGGACTGATTTCTATGTGAAAGACTTTCTGTGAAAATCTAAAGGATGTGATGTTCTTGCGCGCTCCTGAGTGCCTTGCCCCTCTAACGCTAATGTCAACAAACGACCGCCATTACAACCCAACAAAAACGGTGCTATCTGACTAGAAACACCTTGCAGATATTAGCTCTCCAGCTAATGAAGCAGCTAGCTGCCTCCATCAACCACTACACATTTAACAACAAAGTCGCCCACTCCTGAACACACACAGTTAAAAGATCATTTCCTCAACAATGGAGCAGAAAATGAGCTCTAGAGCGACAGCAGAACATAGTCAACCCTTTTGTTTTTCTGTTTGTGGTCCACACGTGGTAATAAGAGCTTATTACCATCTTTCACAACAAAACCGCAGCTTGTTGCTCACTAGGCCGCAGCTCACTGGGTCTACAGGTGTTTAGTCAACATGGTTGGTTTGCAGGTTGAATCAGGTTCGGGTGGTTGATTAACACATATTTTTTTTGCGAGTGTGTGTGTGGCTCTCACCAGTCAGCAGCCACAGTGCAGCTGGAGACTGTGTGTGTGTGTGAACATGCACATGTACATATAGAGGGGGGGGAGATTAAGACTTACTGAGAGTCAGAGATGCTTTGCTGAAACATGGTGCAAAACACAATGATAGAGATCTTTTATGTAATTATGAGAAGTGTAAGCAATAGTCTCACTCTCCAAGCATCAGTTGACTGCAGCTCATTTAACGGCCACAGATGTCACTAACGAGAAGGAATTTAATGATTGTCACCAACAGAACCTTTTACTGGAAATCATGTAAAGATGTTCCAGTAACACATAAATATAGACCTGAGAATGTGCAGAATATGTGTCCTATAATAAGAATAATAAGACAGATCTGTAGAGTTTGGGATATTTTACAGTGTGAATATAAACTTGTCAGCACTCTGTGGTCAGACCACAGATACGCTGATACTGAGGTCTGGAAGGAGATGAAGATGTGTTATACTTGTTAACTTTGCCAATTAAATTTACATAAAAACATATTATCTTTATAAAATATGATGCCTCGTTACAGATAAGACAAACTTCACCATGTTAATGTGTTCACAATAATAATTCTATAGTATAATATAAATAACACAAACAACCAAGTGATGACACCACAAAATTCACATCTGAAGCATAAAATCACAGTCCAATTCAGATCAATACTGGGCATGCTCAGTGTCACAGGAGATGTGCTCCTGATATAACGCTACAGATGGAAGAAAATTCTTTCTTCCTAAACATTTCCATGACAACAATTATCAATTAATGACTTCCACCTGCTCAGGAAGTTGCACATTTTCGGTGATTTTCACTAATTTGTATTTGGCAACTTGTTTTTACATATTTCAACTAAACTCTGAACTCACGTAGCAGGACAGGACTTTAACTTGTGATGGTGTATTTTTACATTGTACTATATGTATTTTAGGATTCAAAGACTTCCTCTTACTGAGAATAACAGAGTCACAATGTACCAAGAGCCTCCGACATGGCCACCAGGGGGGGGGGCAGGATGCATAATGGGTTTTTTGGTGAAGATCAACAGCTAATCAGCACATCAAGGACAAGGTGGCAGGCAGGTGGAATTGAAAAAAAGGAAAGGTAAAGTGAAAATTAGTGATCGGAAAAGGAGAAAATAATTTGAATTTGCATAAAAGTCTGACATGAAGGAAGGAAGAATGATACTGAAAGAGGAGGATCACACAACCAGTTAGTTCTGCATTAGACATTGCAACAGAGTGTGAAGGCAGGAAGCTGCGATGACACACTCAACGTTTTTCTGCTTCACACTGATACCACAGAGAGAGAGAGGGAGGAAAGAAAAGAGGAGGTGAACGACAGCAGAAAGAGGGGAGGGTGAGACTTTTCGGACAGTCGAGCGAGTTCAGAAAGAAAAAGAGGAGAAAAGGAGACGAGACGAAAGGAGGTGAAAGGAGACAAGAAGAGGAGGAGGAGAGAAAGGAGAAGTTGAAGTTTGAAGTTCTTTAAACAAAAGAATCAAACACATCGCAGAGGAAAAACTGAGGAGGTGAAGAAGAGCGAAAAGAGGAAGAGAAGGACCGGGAGAGAGAGGAGAAGAAGAGGAGGAATAATAACTGAACACTGACAAGAAGAGGAGGCAAGAGGAGTGAGACGTTAAACAGAAGAGGAAGCAGAAGGGCTGAGAGGAGAGGAGGAGGAGAGGAAGAGAGGAAGAGAAGAGCAGAAGGAGAGGCGAGAGGAAGAGGAGAGTAGAAGGAGAGGAGAGGAGGAGGACAGGAGAGGAGGAGGACAGGAGAGGAGGAGGAGGAGGAGCTGCAGTGTCATCATGGAGGAGGACATCAGGAAACAGGGGATGCTTTACCTCCAGCAGCAGAGGTTTGGAAAGGTACAAACACCAACGTTAACACTGACACACAACAGAACTAACGCTAACGTTAAGAATACCTGTAACATAACAGTATGAGCGGCAACAGCAACAAGTAACAAGAGCAATAACAACAATAACAGTAACAGTAACGTAGCAGTAGCAGTGATATAACAGTAACAGTAACAATAAAATAGCAGTAACAGTAATACAGCTGTGACATAATAGTAACAGTAACGTAACAGTAACATAGCAGTAACATAATAGTAACAGTAACAGTAACGTAACAGTAACAGTAACAGTGACATAGCAGTAACATAATAGTAACAGTAACAGTAACGTAACAGTAACATAGCAGTAACATAATAGTAACAGTAACGTAACAGTAACATAGCAGTAACATAATAGTAACAGTAACGTAACAGTAACATAGCAGTAACATAATAGTAACAGTAACAGTAACAGTAACATAGCAGTAACATAATAGTAACAGTAACAGTAACAGTAACGTAACAGTAACAGTGACAGTAACGTAGCAGTAACAGTAATATAATAGTAACAGTAACAAGTAACGTAACAGTAACAGTGACAGTAACGTAGCAGTAACAGTAATATAATAGTAACAGTAACAGTGACATAGCAGTAACAGTAACATAATAGTAACAGTAACAGTAACGTAACAGTAACATAGCAGTAACATAATAGTAACAGTAACAGTAACAGTAACGTAACAGTAACAGTGACAGTAACGTAGCAGTAACAGTGACAGTAACGTAGCAGTAACAGTAATATAATAGTAACAGTAACAGTGACATAGCAGTAATAGTAATATAATAGTAACAGTAACAAGTAACAAGAGCAATAACAACAATAACAGTAACAGTTACGTAGCAGTAACAGTGATATAACAGTAACAGTGACAATAACATAGCAGTAACATAATAGTAACAGTAACAATAAAATAGCAGTAACGTAAAAGTGACAGTAACGTAGAAGTAACAGTAATATAATAGTAACAGTAACAGTGACAGTAATGTAGCAGTAACAGTAATATATAGTAACAGTAACAGTGACAGTAGCGTAGCAGTAACAGTAATAAAATAGTAACAGTAACGTAGCAGTAACAGTAATATAATAGTAACAGTAACGTAGCAGTAACAGTAATATAATAGTAACAGTAACGTAGCAGTAACAGTAATATAATAGTTACAGTGATATGATAGTAACAGTAACGTAGCAGTAACAGTAATATAATAGTAACAGTAATATAGTAGTAACAGTAATATAATAGTTACAGTGATATGACAGTAACAGTAACGTAGCAGTAACAGTAATATAATAGTAACAGTGATATGATAGTAACAGTAATGTAGCAGTAACAGTAATATAATAGTAACAGTAACAGTAAGGTAGCAGTAACAGTTTACCTTGTGAGGCAGCTGGATTCACGAGATCATGCGAGAATCCATCTTGTCTGGCCTCATGTTATGGTCCGTGTCTGAACCACCGGTAGTTTGGACCAATCAGCGTCCTATGAGGATTCTCAAGTTACCTCACGAATCCAGCTGCCTCACAAGGTAAGACGGTGATAGATGTTGATAGACAGATGGTTCATCCAATCACCTGACAAGTAATTTTTGAAAGTGCCTGCCCTTTTCCACATCAGGTTAAGTAATAGTAGCAATAATGTAACAGTAACATAACAAAACATTAACATAACAGTAACTAAACAGTAGGGTAACGGTAACATCATGGTAACAGTAATGTAACAGTAGCAGTAATATAACATTAACATAACAGTAATGAAACAGTAGCATAACAGTAAAGTCATGGTAGCAGTAATGTAACACTAGCAGTAATGTAACAGTAACGTCATGGTAGCAGTAATGTAACACTAGCAGTAATGTAACAGTGACGTCATGGTAGCAGTAATGTAACACTAGCAGTAATGTAACAGTAGCAGTAATGTAACACTAGCAGTAATGTAACACTAGCAGTAATGTAACAGTAGCAGTAATGTAACAGTTGTGTAACAGTAACGTCATGGTAGCAGTAATGTAACAGTAGCAGTAATGTAACACTTAGCAGTAATGTAACAGTAACGTCATGGTAGCAGTAATGTAACACTAGCAGTAATGTAACAGTAGCAGTAATGTAACACTAGCAGTAATGTAACAGTAACGTCATGGTAGCAGTAATGTAACACTAGCAGTAATGTAACAGTAGCAGTAATGTAACACTAGCAGTAATGTAACAGTGACGTCATGGTAGCAGTAATGTAACACTAGCAGTAATGTAACAGTGACGTCATGGTAGCAGTAATGTAACACTAGCAGTAATGTAACAGTAGCAGTAATGTAACACTAGCAGTAATGTAACAGTAGCAGTAATGTAACAGTTGTGTAACAGTAACGTCATGGTAGCAGTAATGTAACAGTAGCAGTAATGTAACACTAGCAGTAATGTAACAGTCACGTCATGGTAGCAGTAATGTAACAGTAGCAGTAATGTAACAGTCACGTCATGGTAGCAGTAAAGTAACAAAACAGTCACGAAACAGTAACATAACTGTACGTAATGTAACAGTAACGGCCTGAATGCATGTTTGCATGTTGCAAAAAGTCATCTGCAGCAGAATGTGTCCATTATAATCAATAAAGCTGCTGCACTGACCGCAGAAGCCACACGCAACTGCACCGACATCACATTGCTCATTTCTATTTTTATGTAGCAGGTCTGTTTTTTTTCTTTACACAATGCTACGCCACCCTCTGAGAGCTAAAACCTACACAGAACTGTGTAAAAATTAGTACAATCTGTTTTAAAATGATTAAAATAAATACCTCATTGTACCAGAGGCAATCTGGCACAGTGCAACCTTTCATTGCACATTAAAATAAATCCATCAAATCAATGTGTATTCATGATCCTGTAGTTAAAACTATCAAGTTAATAAATTCAGTACCAGTTTATATAGCCTACGCTTCCATAACTTTGTCTTTTGAAACTTCAAACTTGCTAATGCTTGTTTAACTTGTTTACATTATGAAGCCATATTAGGATAGGAGCACATAAATAAATTCACAGTACACATATAGACAGGTCTCACTTCTATTTAAGTAACAGTTAACAGCTTAAGTGGCAAATGTTTTATTTTTAAGTATGACTGAACATTGACCCCTAACTTGTGTGTGTGTGTGTAATTATTGTGTGTGTGTGTGTGTGTGTGTGTGTGTGTAGAAGTGGAAGCGGGTGTGGTGCGTCCTGTACAGAGAAAGTTCTTGTTCGATTTCCAGACTGGAGTTCTTTGAGTGTAAAGATGGAGGAACTTTGGATAAAAGTGATAAAAATCTGCGCAAACAGCAGGAGCACAAGAAGGTAGAACACAGTCATGCGGACTCTACTGATCTCTACTCTGTTCTACTCTACTGATCTCTACTCTGTTCTACTCCACTGATTTCTACTCTGTTCTACTCTACTGATCTCTACTCTGTTCTACTCTACTGATTTCTACTCTGTTCTACTCTACTGATCTCTACTCTGTTCTACTCTACTGATCTCTACTCTACTGTATCTTGTTCAACTGTGCTGTGCTCTATTGATTTCTACTGTACTGTATCCTGATCTCCTGAACTTTACGGTGGTCTATTCTATTTTATTGTACTCTACTTAAAGCTATAATATGCAACTATTCTACATTAAAATGTCTAAAAACAACTAGACCTATGTTATATATATGTTGTTGAGTTGTGTACTTACATTATCCCAAATGTTTACAACAATTTTCAAACCCAGAAAAATCTGTAGTTTTAATCAGGAAATGGTTTGTTTCCTCTACCAGTGAGTGCACGCGCACAAGATGATCAACATTTTATGCGCATGTGTCGGCGTTGTTGTTGTCCGCCAGAAACTCTGTCATAGATTCAGTTTTAAGCCACATATTTTACAATACTCTTTTTAGATGTTAGTTGTTTTTTAAGTATATCTTTTAACCAGATGGAGAACGTCTGGATCTTAAGTTATCAGAGAAACAAGCTGAGCAAACGTTAGCAGCGACTCGGCTAGCAGCTAGCAGCCTCTCTGGACGTCCTGTGTCCGCCAAATTTATTTATTCAATTTATTTTGCGTGAAACTGCTTTATTCAGTGTTTTCACCGGTTTTAATCACCGGGTCTCTTTGTTCTGGGGAGGAGGAGACCTCGGCTCCCAGTAAAAACATCCTGAACGGTGAACTCCCATGATGCCACACTACTTCACGACATCATCAAACTCCGTCTCTGTTATTGTTTTGACTGAGAGACCTCTAGCGGCAGAAATTACATATTATGCGTATATATTCTATATATATGTTATACTTTGCTCTACTTTTCTGTTCTACTGTGCTGTACCGTGATTTACTATAATGTATTCTACTTTTCTGTATTGTATTCTGCCTTTGATTCTACTTAAATCTACTTTACATCTACTGCACTGTACCCTATTCGGTTCTACTGTGCTGTATTTTACTCTACTCTGCTCTACTGTGTTCTAGTTTTCCCTGTTTGGCTCTACTTTAATGTACTCCACTGTAATCTGCTCTAATGTACTTTGTTGTGCTGTTGTTCTCGACGCGATTCTATTCTGCTTGGTTCTACTGTATTCTATTTAACCCTGTTCTCCTTTACTGTTTTCTATTGTAATTAACTTTATTGCTCTATGTCCTCCTCTACTGTATTAGACACTAAACTACTCAAGTTATTTATATGCTGTATAATCCCATAATAGTATGACACGAAAATAAAAATGTGTTCATTCTTTCTACTCTGTTCTATTGCGCTTTACTTTGTTCTTCACTCCTGTTCTTTACCTACTGTGCTGTAGTCTTAAACAGTATTCTACTGATGTCTGCTTTACTCTACTCTATTCTACTTTCTGTTCACTTCTAATCTATTTGGAAAACTAGAAGTTTGGTTTTATTTGACTCCACGTTATTCACTCATGTCATGTGTTCAGTTCAGCTCTGTTGCTGTAGCAATAAGGCGCAGGGTTTCCCGGGTGATAACAGCTGATGTCGTCTCCTAGGTGATCCGTCTGGCTGACTGTATCCGGGTGTCAGAGGTGGAGATGGAAGGCTGTCCCAAAGACACGGGACCCTTCCTGGTCGAAACCACCGAGAAGATCTACGTGTTCGCCGTCGAGCGACAACAGCTGGACGACTGGACGCACAAACTGTGTGAGATCGCCTTCCCTGTAGGTACACACACACACACACACACACACACGCACACACACACACAGACACACACACACACACACACACACGCACACACACACGCACACACACACACACACACACACGCACACACACACACACACACACGCACACACACACACACACACACACACACACGCACACACACACACACACACGCACACACACACACACACACGCACACACACACACACACACACACACACTGAGCTCTAAGCTTTGACTGTTACATGAACTCAAACACTTTCTTAGTCCAACTTTTTACATTTAAACATTAATGTTGACTTTGTTTTATTTCTATCTGCATACCTGCAGAAATATGTGTGTTTTAGAATAAGTAATATTCATGCAGTTTACAGTGAGATTATGCTAAGATAACGGATGTTATTTGGTCATTTAGTCTAATATTATTGGTTTAGTAATTTGAGGTTTACTGTGTTTTTTCCGTGAAATGTGAAGTTTCAGGTCAGATATGTTGATCATATTCCATATTACCTCCTTTACTCTTAAATCCGAACAGCTCAGATATTAGCACGCTAATGTTAGCTTTGTCAGTTGGTTCTACAGCCTGTATATAAAGATGGATGTAGCGAGGTGATGACCTTCGAAATAAGGAGTGTGAGGTGTTGCCTTTCACGCTCTGGAAACACACCCCGCTAACCCAAGCTAACGCTAGCTTACTGGGAACACCGAGCACTGCACACTTACAGCTAACGCTAGCTACTTTAGCTAAATTGTGCTATCAGTCCCAGAGCCGGGCAGAGCAGCAGATTAGCCAACTGTCAATTAACGTCCACACAGCAGACATCCAAGCTATTATTTGTCTTCAAATCTTATTAATGGAGCAATAATCGTTACTGTTGAATCTGCCACTTGGTTCCATCATACAGAAGCACGATGTATCTTTCCATTCATATGCTGATGATACACAATTGTATATTTTACTTTCCCATGATACCCTCAGCCCTATAAATGACCTTGTTAACTGTGTCAGTGACATAAAACACTCAATGACCCTTTCTGCTGTTAAACAAAGACCAGACTGAGATCCTGGTGATCTGGCTGTCTCTGACACCCAACAGGTTAGAAATCCAGCTGTTATCTGGATTCTGACCTCAACTTCACAAGCCACATTACAAGAAGAAGTAGGACAGCATTTTACCACCTAAAAAATATTTCTGAGATTAAATCCATCTTGTCTCAGACGCTGAAAAACTGGTTCATGCATTCATCTGCTTCCTCTAGGCTAGACTACTGTAATGCCCAGTTCTCACTGGGACAAGAAAAACTGAGCAGATAAAATATAGAATTGACTTCAAAATGTTGCTCATTGCTTACAAATCATTTAATGGTCTAGTTCCTACATACATCTCCGACCTGCTCACTGCTTACAAACCCTCCAGAACCCTCAGATCATCAGTCACTGGTCTCATAACTGTACTCATGATCAGAAGTACATCTGGTGAAGGTGCGTTCAGTCATTATAGGCCCTGGAACAAACTGCCTGATCGCACAAGATGTTCCATAACTTTGTCGTCTTTTAAAAGCCAGCTGTTCTCTCAGGGCTGTGGCTAGCTAGCACCTCCATCTGTCTCTCTCACTTCCTCTTTTTGGGTGTGTTTGTGTAGGTGTCTACTATTTTATGTTTTTTTCTTATATATGTATGTGTGTGAAGCATATATAAGAAAAAAACATAAATTGGTTGGTTGGTTTATTCAGTTAGCTTAGCAACAGTCCCACCTGCAGCTAGTAGCTGTGAATATTTAGTAACAACTCATCTCTACATAACAACTGGTTTGTGGTGGTTTTAATTCAGTGAATCTGCACCTAGTTAACACTGCGGTTATAACGAGGCTCGTGGTCACATCAGGGTTTAAAACGGCAGCATTTTACTGTGAATTCAGTTCCAATTTAATCAGTTCCAGCTGCGTCCCCTGCTCGGCTTCATACCCCACCAGGAGCGTTTTCAGACTGCAGTCAACCCAGCCACATTTTAAATTCACTTGTGCAGTTACTACAGTAATTACGGTAGCCTAACCAGAACGTGCATCTTCAGGCTACTGTAATTATTGCAGTAGCAGCGCAACTGAACTGTCCAATTTTGCTGACTTGCTCAGATGTTGATTTGGTCATTTTTCCTTGATTTTTGTGCTTTTACTCTGAGTAGTAGTTTCTTTATTTGTCTGTTTTAATTGTGTTTATTGTTGATATACAATCAGAGTCTGCACAGGATGTTTATTTTGAACAGTGACCGGATGCTCTATGCAGTTCCTGTGTCTGACTTCCTGTCCGGCTTGATCTGCTCTGTGCAGCTTGATGTTGCTTCTGTCAAAAATAGGCTAGGTGCTTATTTTTTGCGTAGCGTAGCGGCGAGATTCTTCTGGGACGCTACTGAAACGTGCTGCGGCACGTCTGCATTGCAGCCGGAACGTGACGCAGACGCGCCTGGTTGGCTCAAGTTGTCAGGTGTGAGGTCATGTGACTTCCCACAATGCACCATTCCACTGAGCAGATGGGGAACATTCACATGATACTGACTGACAGTTTCCTCTTCAGTCGTCTGTCAAACAGAACTGCTTGTTATCTCATTTTTGTGTTTCTCAACTATTTTAATGTGAGATATTGATTGTGTTATTAATAACTGGATGATGATAACTGACAGTCCTGAGTCACATCTCCACTTCCTCTATCTGTCTCAGTGTGGCGGCCAATCAGACTGCACTGTTTAGCTGCCACATCAAAAATATAAAGTCACACTCATATACACAGTGTGAAATTTCAGTTCTCAATTCACAGAGCAAAGTGACAAAAGTTGACTGAACCCACTGACCTGACGGTCAACTTCACCTGAACCCTATGAACCGCTCAGCTATCTGACCGCCATCACTGTTTATCTGCTTCCACTGGAATCAATATAGCTGATCATCAGCAGCACTTCTGTATGAGACACTTTTCTTGAACTACGTCCCTTGACCTATTTTTTCAAATAAAGTGTGTCAGTGCAGTCAGAGTCGATTTCCTCTCAGTAAGTGGTAAGTGTAACTGTACTTGTATAGCGCCTTTCTACTCTTCCAACCACTCAAATCGCTTTTTACACTATGAATCACATTCACACACATTCACACGCTGAACGGGTACAGGGGCTACCATGCAACCTGCCCATCAGAGGAAGCTAACCATTCACACACATTCATACACTGATGGCACAGCCATCAGGAGCAATTTGGGGTCAAGTGTCTTGCCCAAGGACACATCGGCATGTGGACTGGAGGAGCTGGGAATCGAACCTCCGATCTTCCGATTAGTGGACGACCCGCTCTACCTCCTGAGCCACAGCTGCCCTGTTTGGACGGCTATATTAACTTTTGTCTACACTATCACCAGCTAACAGCATGACAAACTAGCCAGCATGCTGCTCAACTCTCCAAACAACAGCCAAATAACCACCTTAAGCTTCCTCATCTGAGCAAGCAAACCATACACCACTTAACAAGCAGACACCACGTCTTGAGTCTGAGGCAACTTAAAGAACCACAGACGGCCGCTAGCTGCTCCAACTGACTCAAAAACCTCAACTTCTCTCTAGAAATACTGAATCAATCATTGTTTTCAACGAGTCATTCTGGTCTCAATCTCTAAATTCAGGCCCTCTCATAAATGTGCTGGTGGTCATTTTGGAAATTATTGCTCCATTAATAAGATTTGAAGACTTATAGCAGCTTTGATGTCTGCTGTGTGGACGTTGATTGACAGCTTTGATTGACAGTTGGCTCCAGGACTCACACTGAGTCAGACTATTTTCACAATATTTCACTAAGTTGAAATAAATTGTGCCCTGTTAGCACAACTTAGCTAAAGTAGCTAACATTAGCCGTAAGTGTGCAGTGCTCGGTGTGCCCAGTAAGCTAGTGTTAGCTTGGGTTCCAATAAAACTCCAATAAAACCAACAGGTGACGTCACATCTCACTACGACCAGCTTTATATATAAGACGTTAGGCTAGCTAGTATGCTTCTAAGACATCAAATGAACCAAACAACAAACCAAATGTTTAACTAACTAGCCCGCTAAGTTAACTAGCATGCTAACAGTGTGCTAAGCTAACCAGCATACTGCCCAAGCCACCAACCAAACAACAAAGAGCATGTTAAGCTAACTAGCATGCTATATGATCTATTCAATTCATGTCAAAATACTTTGTTCATCCCTTAAAGGGGCAACTTGAAGCAAACGAGTTAACAAACAAAAGTAGACAATTAATTAATTAAAACATTTGACATTGTTAGAAAGAGCTGAAATACACAAAGATTGATATAATTAATGTAATTAATTAATGACAGCGGTCGGTCTGTAACTCACTGACAATATCCAACACCACAAAGGCATAATTATGTAAAAAATATCAAACTAGCATGCTAACAGAAAGCCATGCTAACTAGCATGCTGCCTGAGCCACCATATAACCAAACAATCAAACAAAATAGCCAATGACACGCTAGACAACATCATGTCGGGCTAACTAGCATGCTGCCACTTAGCCTTCACCATCAGCACGCTAATCAATCTACACACCAGCCACAAGTCTCTATAACATCACAAGTTAACATTCACACGGTTTTACACCAAAGAACCAGATTAAAGAAAGACTTTAAGGAAATAGACACATAAACTTTTGCTGTTTCTTTAAACTTTGCTCAGATTCACAGAACCAGACAAGATCCTGAAGTCTCCAAAGATCCCAAATCTGTCGGATATCTGAAGCTGTTTAATGTTTGAACCTAAGAGAAAAGTCACAATGTTTGAATTAAGTTCAGCTACTCAAACGGGTGCAAACAGTCGATTGATTAGTCGAACAACAGAAAACTATTTTGATCCATTGTCTGGTGTATGTGATGATTTGACTTTTGGTCGGACAAAACGACACTGTGAAATTCAGATTGTCACGTTTCACTACTTTCTGACAGGATTCATTAATTAATCCAGAAAATAATGATCAGATATTCAGTAATGAAAATAATGTGTGTTTGTGTGTAGATGAGCTGGACGGAGCGCAGCGTCAGGCGAGGCAGCCTGCACAGAGGACAGAGAGTGGACGAAGACGAAGGCATGGAGGACAACTCCCTGTACGGCGGCAGAGACACAGGTACACCTGTCTGACCTACCTGTCTGTGTGCACACCTGTCTGACCTACCTGTCTGTGTGTACACCTGTCTGACCTACCTGTCTGTGTGTACACCTGTCTGACCTACCTGTCTGTGTGCACACCTGTCTGACCTACCTGTCTGTGTGCACACCTGTCTGACCTACCTGTCTGTGTGTACACCTGTCTGACCTACCTGTCTGTTTGCTCTTCTCTTTACCAGCCAGTGTTAGAACGATCTGAACAGTTTGATCAAACACTGACATGAACCTCGTGTAACCGTGTCTGTGTGCGTGCACTATATTATCATCACTTCTTTATCTATTAGCCTACAGTCTCATTAGTGATTAGTTGTTTGGTAGATGATCAGTCTAAAGATACACAATGAAAGCTTTCCTTTAAAGCTCAGAACTGTATTATGAACATATAGCTGCAGTATAAACCAAGTACTGAGGTCTGGTACAAGGACCGGCTGGTCTGTTGACAGACCAGACCCCCCCCCATGGTGCAGGCTCAGCACCTCACACTGTCAAAGATATCATAATTAACACCCTTCTAATTAGTGCTAAACATCACACTGTAGCTAAATGCAAAACACTATTGCTGCCAAATGATCTGAAATATACTGTAAGTCCACAAACTGGTGATATTAAAACATATTAAAACATATTAAAACATTTTGTCCCAGAAGAGACTTCTACCACTGGTGAAAACTGACATTATAGTTTTCGGCTATTTTGAGTCCTTTTATTACAAAACTGTAACATTTTTGTGGATAAAATCGTCAAAACCATCAAAACCATCAAAACCATCAAAACCATGCTTTTCTGATAATTTACTTGCATGTAAATAACAAACTGTACTAAACCAGTGTAGCAGTGCTGGTTTCACTTACAACACAATTTAAAATGTCAAAATACACTTCAGTTCACTCTCTAATGACAGAGCATCAATTATCAGTAATTTACTGGTTTTCTCACGCTGAACATTTTTCAGTTTAAATTTTGAAGAAAAATTCTGAATTGAAACCAACGAAAACTGACAACAGATAATTTGCTAAGAATTCAACAATAATAAATAATAATTAAATAAAACAATTTCAAGGATAAAGCCTGTAATAAGATCAGACTGGTTCTCGGTGTCCTCTGGAAACGTTTTATGCAACAGACGCTTTATAAAACCTCCGTGATTAAATCAGGTGTCTCGTCCTGATCGGCTCCTGCAGCAGGTCTGAAAAAGTCCCACAAAAGTCATGATTAGTTAGACTGTAATGATGCTGATATTCACTCACACAGTGGTGACACACAGGGCTGCATATTGGAAATAAGTACCAGTACCGAGTAGTACCGATACCTGCATTTTGTACCCAGATCTAAAGACTATTTGTTTGGTTTTGCTTGCAGCCAATCACTGCAAGTGTTCTTCTATTTAACGCACCGTGTGATTGGCTCATTATCGCCTAAATACCAGCGTGCAGGTCGGTTACATCACTATCTCAGTGTCTCTCCTCTGCTCCGCTGTGACGTCTATCAGCAGGTCTCAGTGAGGGGAGTCACATCCACCTGCTACATGACGCATATTTCCTCATTTGGGTGTGTTGGGAGTGTTCCCCAGAGATAAAGCTGAACTACTGACACACACTTCATGAACACTTATTGTAACACTTTGTAATAAAAACAAAAACTGGATTTTTAAGCCTCTTCCTACTTTTATTCGAATACAAATACAAATCCGGGGCTCTCTGCACATCCCTACTGCAACCCAAACAGTCTGTGGTGGTGAATTCATGTGTGATCTATTTGATGTTTGATGAGTTATAGTAGAAAAATAAAAGGTTGTAGACTGAAGTAGTCTACTGGTATCACTTTATCGGTATCACTTTAAGTACTGGTATTGGCACTGGTATCACAATATTCAGCCTGAGTGTGTATTTATACCTGTTATCATCTCCTTCACCTCACTCTGGGCTTCATCTGGTGCTACGACCTCTTGTTCTGGTCGAAAGACGACACGTAGCTCGTATCTACTAAATGGAGGATGTGCTGCGAGCCGAGCTGGTCAACCATTCGACATTCCCCCCCCGATAGAAAGGGCCGACTTCTGCAGTGCTTTCAGGAAACCGACCAGGTGACGAGTTGTACTCAGCACACTGATGAAGTGGCTGTTAAGAGAAAGCCGCAAAGACACTCATCACTTCCTTCCCCCTGTGAGGTCTGTTGCTTGAAGAAAGTCTTTGAGCTTGACTCCGTTCTAGCAAAGGCCTTTAATGTTCCTCCAGGCCTCCAGGAGAGTCTTTAGGTTTTGAGGGATCCAGGTCAGTGAGGTCAGGTCAGCTGCTTCCTTCAGCCCAATGAGTGCAATGAGGTCAACTGCAGGATTTTGTCACCTTTGCTGTTGCGCTGTTCAGGATTTTTGTCTCTTTGAGTCCGTTTTGCACAACAAGCTGTAATGAACGTGCAGAGTGATGTAGCTGCTGTTACATCATCCTGGTAATTCTCATTTCCTCCCAGAAGTTGCTGTTTTCTTCAGGTCATCTTCACTCAGCTGTAGCTGTGAGGAAGCAAAACTGTGAAGGTTTTCTTCATATCTGAGGCGTTATCACAGATTAATCTATTAATGTCATCACATTATTGTGTTTCCAGTGTGTGACCCTGTGCATCGTGTCTGCAGTCTTTCCATGAAGTCAGCTGTTTCCTGTAAAAAGACAGACATGCTCCTGTCAGTCCAAACGTCACAGCGTCTGTCTTTCCTAGTTCGGATTTGATCTTGGAGTCGTTGGTCCGTCTGCGCCGGCCAGCTGCGAACCAACATCAGATTGTTTCTCGTAGTATATCTGGACGATGTGTCACTCATCTTTTCAAAATATTCAGTGAACACCAATCTAATCAAGTTAATCCTTTAGCTACAAAGCTACTAGCAAGCTAACGTTAGATATCTGATGCTCAGCTGAACGTGTTTTATTGCAGCCGAAGGTTATGACAGACGGCGCCGCGGCTGCAGGTGTGCTCGCCACGATAAAAAGGGAAGGAAGACATTCAGCTCGTCAGACGTTTCATTATGTGCAAAAAACCCTAAAAACTAAAAATAAACATTCATGAGTCCCAAATCTCAAGTCTGTTGAGGAAGAATCTCAAGTAACCGCGGGTGCAACTCGGTTCAAGTCATGAACCTGAGAGTCCCCGTCTCTGGTGTGTGTGTGTGTGTGTGTGTGTGTGTGTGTGTGTGTGTGTGTGTGTGTGTGTGTGTGTGTGTGTGTGTGTGTTTGTGTGTGTGTGTGTGTGTTTGTGAGATGTGTCATGCTGCCGCTGGCTGCTAAATTTAGCAGCGATGGGAAAGAGCGAGTGAGAGAGAGGAAGTAAGTGAGGTTTGGTTGAGGAAGTCTGACTGAAGGTCGACTGAAAAGAGTTTTTAGTTTGAACTAAATGTTCAAAACTTTTCAGGACTTTCTGTCACAAGAAGTTTTGAAGACGTTTGTGTTTATCAGGAAAAACCCCTCGAATGATCAGACTGTGTGTGTGTAGAGCAGTTTTAACATGTTGAGGTTTAAAACTGACATAAAGTTTTCTTTCATTGGTCAAAATAACCTCAGCAGCAGGTAGAGTTAGCATCAGCAGCTAGCAGCCTGCATGTAGCTCACGCTTATATATATTAAAGGACGAGTTCACAGTTTTTCAAGTGAGTCTTAAACCAACAGTCATCAAATGAACATTAAAGCTGCTGTAATCATTCCTCCTGTTCATACTGACCATTAGAAGATCCCTTCATAATGACCTTACAATGGAAGTGATGAAAGTTGATCTGAAGCTAATATGAAGCTTCAGCAGTCTGAGTTGGTCACATCAAGTGGACACATTTACAGTCTTTGTGTTTCCTCGTCCTTTCAGTGTTCCACAGATGTTCATGTCTGTAATATTTAACTTTATGCCTCTGTGATGAGGTTTAGTCTTTCTGAGTGAAACAGATGTTTGATGCAGCTGCAGTTTGTGTTTCCAGATGTTTGTGAATCATCATCCAGTGAAACTCTTTTTATCTGCAGAATCATGAAGCTGCATCTTGTGCTTTTACTTTCTGTTGTCGTGGAAAAACAGATGAACAGAGTCTCTCATATCTGTGAGTTTTTAGTGGTTTTTAGAAGTCTACTTTTAAACAGTGATGGAGGATTCTTTTTCCACTGCGGTTCTGATACTGACATTACACACACACACACACACACACACACTGGCAGGTTTTTGTGTAGTGGAAACTTGGTGTGTTCCTGCTGCGGTCGTGTGTGCTGCAGGCTGTCGCAGGGTGTTGCAGCGCTGCAGTGACCGGCGGCTGCAGGCCGACCTCAGCTTTTATCTTCACAGGACAAACTTCCTGTTTCTGAACAGGAAGCTGCTTTGAAGCAGCTGCCCCCCAAACAACAGCAACACACACACACACACACACACACACACACACACACACACACACACACACACACTGCAACCTGCAACTAATGACCCGCAAATAACTACAGAAGGAGGCTGTAACCTTCCTCACATCGATATATGAAACTAACAGAAATGTCATATTTCCATCATGTTTTCCATCGGTTAATGACTTCGTCTCGTCGCGTCGCTTCTTCTTCTGCAACGGTTTAACGGCACCGACTGGAGAATTAGCGCCACCAGCTGTTCATCTGCTAACAGGGGTGTACTGGGACTGGGTCAACAAGAATCTATGGAAGCCCATAGGGGACTACATTAAATATATTTATACAGTATATTAAACAAACAAACAACAAACCTGCAGCCTGATTCA
>NC_089518.1:39584067-39609067 GCF_963924715.1 Thunnus thynnus
AGGTATTTGTTCATAAAGTTCTGGACAAAACAAACATGGAGATGAAACCAAACTCTGATAATTATCAAACATAAACACATGACGGACGAGTCCTTTAATTCAGCATCAGTCTGAACTGTCTGAGTGTTTTCTGTCTGCAGGCAGCTGACTGTGTGTACAGCATGGTGACTGAAACGCCACATTTTCAGATGATTCATCATAAAGACAAAGAGCCGCAGCAGCAGCAGCAGCAGCAGCAGCCGCAGCAGCCGCAGCGCCCCCCGCTGGTGAGAAACACACACTGACTCTGAGCTGCTGCAGCAAACTGATGAACACATGAAAATAATTCAGTTATTATAACAGACGTCTTCTCAGTCAGTCATCTCCTCTTCCTCCTCTGATCACATGACAGCTTAGTCAGCTGATCAGCAGCTGTGGCAGGTCTGTGCAGATCAACCAGTCTGACTGTCTGTGAGGTCAAAGTTCATCAAGTTTAAGAGTCGTCATCATAATTCAATGCAAATGTGTTTTTTAATTCAATTATAAAAATTAAATCATTTTAAATTGACTTGATTGAGATAAACTTAATATTTAGTTTTTAGTAAATATTTATTAGTCCTGTGACCTCAGGTGACCTCAGGTGACCTCAGGTGACCTCAGGTGGGGTCACGACCCCAGACTGCATCACTCTGTTAATCTTTAAAGTGAATTATGTTTTATGATGCTTAAAGTCCAGCTTGATGATAAATGACGCGGCTCCACCTGCTGGACGCCGTCAGTCATCACACTAACAGCAGCACGATGAGTCAAACTGACTGATCTGAATGATGACTGATAGATTATTGATGATGGATGATTGATAACTGATGATTGATCGTGAACTCTGTTCTGCTCTCAGTCTCGTCTCGAGCCGCCGCTCGACAAAACCCTGACGGGGGTGAAGAGTTTGACTCTGGAGACGCGCGGCGTCCCCGTCCCCCGAAAGAATCAGGTGAAGATGATCTCCAGCTGCCCTCTGCCCCACGCCGGCCCCGAGCCGGGCGCCAACCTGGCCCCGGGCCCCGGCTCCAACAATACCCCCCACCCCCGCCTCAGCCCCAACCTGAGCTCCAGCCCGGATCAGGCGTACTCCGAGATCAGCCTGCTCGCCGCACAGCGAAGCACCAAGAGGAACAACAGAGGCGGCGGCGGCGGCGGCGGCAGCCCCCCTGTCATCGCCCCGGAGCCGGAGTACTCCCTCCCCTTCGACACCATCGCCAAGAACATCATGGCTGACATCCTGAACGCCCAACAGAAACATGACGCTGAGATGGGCGCCGACCCGCTGTACGACAGCATCGATGAAATGAAAATCAGAAACATCTTCCCGAGCGCAGTCGCCGCCCACGCGCCCACCTACCACAAGGTGGAGCACATCTATGATGAGC
This sequence comes from Thunnus thynnus, assembly GCF_963924715.1. Taxonomy (NCBI): domain Eukaryota; kingdom Metazoa; phylum Chordata; class Actinopteri; order Scombriformes; family Scombridae; genus Thunnus; species Thunnus thynnus. The sequence continues at coordinate 39,585,474 of NC_089518.1, forward strand.
CTGAAGGCTGCGCCGCCACCGCCGCCACCATTGCTGCAGCCGCCGCCGCCGCCATCGCCGCCAAACAGACACCCACCATTCCCCCCTCCGTGTACGACGACCCCGAGGAGATGAGAGGAGACGCCTGGAGGATTATGGGTACGACAGCTGATCCTAAAGGTCACGAGTATCCGTACAACCCCCGAGTGGACGACTACGCCGTGCCCAAACGAGCCCAGAGGGCGTTTCATGCAGAACAGAGCACCAACGAAGAAGACGCAAAAGAAAAAGAAAAAGAAGAAGAAGAAGACAGGGGGGAGGAGTCACATGAGGAGGAGGAGGAGCAAAAGGATTCACCGTACAACAACGTGATGGTGAAGATGGCGTAGAGCACAAACATACTAACGATCAACATGATTTATTATTAAGGTTTCATATTTAATCAATAATCACTGATTATATGTCGAGCTGAGACTAACCATTATTATCTGTTGAATATTTTCTCCATTAATTGATTAGTTGTTGTGATGTGATGATGTCATCACGTGTCTTCAGGTCACTGTCACTAAAATATTCACATTCAAGAAGCTGAATCAGAGACTTTCTTCAAAAATGACTCAAAACATTTAATTGATCATCAAAAAAGTTGGAGATGAATTTTCTGTCGATCGATTGATCGACTGATCGTTGCAGCTCCGATTAAAAGTTTGTTTTCTCTTCAGATGGCTGAAAGTCTGGTTTGTAAAGTCAGTCAGTCTGATGATTCGTTTCTTTTGTTTCTCACTTTGTCTTCTTGTTAACGACGAGAGTTCAGTCTTTAACGAACTCATCAAACGTTTAATCTCAGTTATATATTTTTCTGTTCATCATAAATGCAGATAGAATCGTTATCTGATGATCGTGATGCTGTGAGATCGACTTCACTGACGTTTAAAATGATCACAGAGCAGACGGACGTCTTTAAAACCGCTCTGAAGGACGCCGCTGCGGTCGGACGCCGCTGCGGTCGGACGCCGCTGCGGTCGGACGCCGCTGCGGTCGGACGCCGCTGCGGTCGGACGCCGCTGCGGTCGGACGCCGCTGCGGTCGGACGCCGCTGCGGTCGGACGCCGCTGCGGTCGGACGCTGTGGACATGAGACATGACGGCGTCGCTCAGCTTCTTCCTCTGAAGGCCTGAAAGAGGAAGTTAAACATTTTGGGGGAATCCGCTGATTCATCTTCTGGCTGAGAGTCAGATGTTCACGCTGATGTCTGTATGCTAACTATGAAGCTACAGTTAGCTTAGCTTAGCATACAGACTGGAAACAGGTGGAAACAGCTAGCCTCTGAGGCTCCTTTCAGTCGCTGATAAACATTCTCACTCAGGTCAGACGTTGATTCAGTCTCCGGCTAGCTGTTAGCAACCGTTAAATTCACGCATCAACATCCCAGCATGCAAAGCAAACCTGACTACGGGAGCTCGTTTAGCTCAAACTCGTGGTCGGTCAGACTGAGGTTGGATCACGTCTCCGACATAAACAAACTGCTCGTCCTCTGAAGGGTCTGTGTGGTTGTTTCAGACGTTGTTTCCATGGTTACGACTGCTGTATTCAGATCTGCACAAATGATTCATTAGGTGTGAAAACGCCCTGAAGCTCGCTGGTGTGAGGGCGTTTTCACACCTCGCTGGTTTGTTCTGCTCTGAATCAGTGATTGACTTTGTTAGAACGTTCTCTCCTCTCATTGGTCAGATGTGTCTGAGGCGGGACCGAGAACGTAAACACAGGAAGAAGGTTCAGAGGTCTGAACATATCTGGGATATGTTTCAGTTATTACTTAAAACACATGTAGGAATTATTATTATTATTATCTATGACTGAAGTATAAACGGAGTATTTTTGCTGTTTGTGGATGAATCACCTGAATGTGTCACATAACAAACTTAAAGTAACATCAGACTGTTTCTGCTTCTGAAGCAAAGAGTGTAAAAGTATTTAATGACTGATGATTTATAATCATGGAGCCAATTAACAGTGAGGATTATTCTTCTAATATTTTATTTTATATATTTCATATTTTGTTTTTATTTCCAGTTTTCATCACACAGTTGTCTCGTTATTCTGACCTCACTGTCAAATCAACTAAACTATTAACATGCAGCTAAAATCATCATCATGTGTTTAGTGTCGTTGTTTGTTAGAAGCTCTGAAACATGGAACAATAAAACATTTCTACTGATCTATAAATATATATATTGATCTTTTTTACTTGTCACTTTATTGTAACTCATGTCGGGATCCTGTGGGAATGATGACGCCTTTTTTCTCTCCAGTGATCTGATTGGTCAGTGGTCCAATCAATGGTTAACTGTTCAGCGGTAGTTGCCATGGTGATTTATCCCAGTTAATCCCAGTTAAAAGTGAGTCCACGTTGTGATTCCAGAAAACCTGAGTTAAGCTCAAAGGCGCCCGGTCGAAGCTTCTGAACACAGAAACCATCAGACGGACTCTCGGACCAGTTTACATTATTAGATGAATCAGAGCACTTTGTTGTTGTAGTTGTAAACAAAACATGTTGCATTGTTGATGAATTCACTTAAAAGTAACGGAAATTAAACGTGAATTAATTTAATCTGCAGATTGTAAACATAAATTTTCTCAACATCATAATCTTTAGCTTCAATTTAAAGTTATTTGATTGGATGTTTTGTTTGTTTGTTTTTTTGTGGAAATGCAGCTTAAAGCTGCAGTACTACTGAGAGTAATTACAGAAACACTGTCGACACGTGTTTACGTCACAGGCTCCGCCGTAGCCTCCGTCGCTACGTTTACGGCTGTGAAATGGTGGATAAATTGTCACACAACCTCCAAGAAACGACTCGTTTCTTCCATTCGGTCTGATAACATTTGATTAAATGATTTAATCCCCAATCAAGTTAGCAGAGATGTTAGCAGAGATGTTAGCCTGATGTTAGCAGAGATGTTAGCTGGATGTTAGCCGGATGTTAGCAGAGATGTTAGCCAGATGTTAGCAGAGATGTTAGCAGAGATGTTAGCCTGATGTTAGCTGGATGTTAGCAGAGATGTTAGCTGGATGTTAGCAGAGATGTTAGCCAGATGTTAGCCGGATGTTAGCAGAGATGTTAGCCAGATGTTAGCTGGATGTTAGCAGAGATGTTAGCCAGATGTTAGCTGGATGTTAGCAGAGATGTTAGCCAGATGTTAGCTGGATGTTAGCAGAGATGTTAGCCAGATGTTAGCCGGATGTTAGCCGGATGTTAGCAGAGATGTTAGCCAGATGTTAGCTGGATGTTAGCAGAGATGTTAGCCAGATGTTAGCTGGATGTTAGCAGAGATGTTAGCCGGATGTTAGCTGGATGTTAGCAGAGATGTTAGCCGGATGTTAGCAGAGATGTTAGCCGGATGTTAGGAGAGATGTTAGCCAGATGTTAGCCGGATGTTAGCAGAGATGTTAGCCGGATGTTAGCTGGATGTTAGCAGAGATGTTAGCCGGATGTTAGCAGAGATGTTAGCCGGATGTTAGCAGAGATGTTAGCTGGATGTTAGCCGGATGTTAGCAGAGATGTTAGCCAGATGTTAGCCGGTGGTAGTCTCTGGTGTGCTCGCTCTGCATGCTCAGTATGAACTAAAGAACCAGATATTTTCTAACACAGTTGTTCATCTTTTGTCGTGATGATTCAACCAGGAGAACTGACAGTCTGAGAGAAACATGAACATGATTTTTACTGCAGGAACCAGCAGCGTCACCACAAACAGAACCGCTCCAGAACTTTGTCACAACAAAGACCCCAAACTGACACAAGTCAGACCACAAACCCCCATCTGATGAGATTTTTGCTTTTAGATGTTTTATTACAGAAAGTGTATGAAACCCACGAGCAGAACATTCTGTCATTGTTGTTATTTATGAAAATAAACGATGCTGCAGAGAGATGATCCATCAGTCAGTTTAACTTTGCTGCTCTGAGAACAAGAAGGAGCAAAAACTAACTGATAGAAATGGAGGTGATGAAAATGCACAACTGTTAATAATTTATCACTTCACACACATCATCATCATCATCATCATCATCACCTCCGTTTTTATCAGATATTTTTGTTACTTCCTCCTTTGCTGCAGCCTGTGAAGAAAAACTCTGTGATGTTGATGAAAGGCTGCTGAACAGGAAACTTATTTTAGTGCTAAACACTTGTTCATGTTTGATTTTCTGACAGTCGTCTAAATGTTCTCAGATGTCCTTAAACGCACCACCATCTGCTGATAACAGCGCTCATATGTATTATGTTTAAAAGTCAAAATATGACCTGAGAGACTTTAGAAGAGTTTTTTTATTCTCTGTTTTTAATTTAATATGAAGTGAAATTTTGAAAGAAAATCAGATTTTGGAGGAAATTATTTCTTAATTTTATTTCATGAATCTGAGATGAAAAGTTTTCAGTGTTCAGGTTCCTCCAGCAGAGGGCGACGTCATCACATGTTTATTATTAATATACAGAACGCTTCAATATATCAGCTGAGCAGCATACATAAGTATAAAAGTACATGAGTATTATGAGCTTGATGTAGTTAAAGTATTGCAGTAAAAGTACATAAGTATTATGAGCTTAATGTAGTTAAAGTATTGCAGTAAAAGTACATAAGTATTATGGGCTTGATGTAGTTAAAGTATTGCAGTAAAAGTACATAAGTATTATGAGCTTGATGTAGTTAAAGTATTGCAGTAAAAGTACATAAGTATTATGAACTTGATGTAGTTAAAGTATTGCAGTAAAAGTACATAAGTATTATGAGCTTGATGTAGTTAAAGTATTGCAGTAAAAGTACATAAGTATTATGAACTTGATGTAGTTAAAGTATTGCAGTAAAAGTACATAAGTATTATGAGCTTGATGTAGTTAAAGTATTGCAGTAAAAGTACATAAGTATTATGAACTTGATGTAGTTAAAGTATTGCAGTAAAAGTACATAAGTATTATGAACTTGATGTAGTTAAAGTATTGCAGTAAAAGTACATAAGTATTATGAGCTTGATGTAGTTAAAGTATTGCAGTAAAAGTACATAAGTATTATGAGCTTGATGTAGTTAAAGTATTGCAGTAAAAGTACATAAGTATTATGAGCTTGATGTAGTTAAAGTATTGCAGTAAAAGTAGTGGTTTGGTTCCTCTGACTGATATATTATTATATATGACATCATTAGATTATTAATAGTGAAGCATCAGTGTTAGAGCAGCATGTTACTGTTGTAGCTGCTGGAGGTGGAGCTAGTTTACACTACTTTATATACAGTTAGCTAGTTTAGTCCAGTGGTTCCCAACCTAGGGGTCGGGCCCCTCCAAAGGGTCACCAGATAAATCTGAGGGGTGGTGAGATGATTAATGGGAGAGGAAAGAAGAAAAAACAAAGTTCTGATACACAAATCTGTTTTCAGTTTTTGGACTTTTTCTCTAATCTTTGATTTTTGCTGAAATATTGGATCATTTGAACATTTATTGAAATGAAAGCATGTGAGAAGTTTAGAGGGAAAAATCACTATTTGGTGGAGCTGTTAACAACTCATAGACATGTGAAATGTGACCCCGACTACACACTGCTTTAAGTAGCATCACATGGAAATACTCAAGTAAAGTACAAGTACCTCAAAACTGTACTTCATCTGTGATTTAAAGATAAATCTCATCTTGAAGTCTCTGACAGTGTCTCTCAGTCTGTTTACAGACGTTTCCTGAATAAAAAGCCTTTAAATCTGAAAAACATCTCGTTGATTTATTATCAAACTGCTTCAGTTCATTTCCATTTGAATCCAGAGTGATAAAACGATCAGACGATCAGCAGCAGTGAGACGAACCGCTGAGTGGAGGCTGGAAAAACAGATCTACTCTACTGTCTCTACTCTGTTTCCTGGCTGCAGGGGAGAGCTGTGATTGGCTGATGAGGTCTGGAAGTTATTTCCAGGTTGCAGTGAATCTGCTGGTATTTCCTGGACGACAGAGAAGCTGCAGAGTTGTTGGTGTGGTGAACTTTAACACACGACACACACACACGCTTCATGACGACAGGAGCTGCTGTTCAGTCTGAACTTACTGTTCAAACAGCAAAATGTTTGACATGAAACCAGCTGATTGACGCCTTTTCTTCTGCTTGTTGACAGATAATTATATTTAAATAATGTTGAGCTGCATAACGATTCGCTGTCCTTAATTTACACGTTGCCTGGCAACAGTGCTGTTGTTTTCTTTTGTTTGTTATTGATATAGAAACATAAATCAAATTAAACTGTAAAAAAAATGAACAAGAAATAAAGAAATAAAAATAAAACAAATAAAAAAAAAGAGAACCTCGTTCCTGCACATGCTCAGTAGCGTCTTACACTGAACTGCTCTCCAGAGACTGAAAACATGACGCTGTTATTAGTCTTTAAACCAGTGCAGCGGTGAGACTCACTGACGTGTTTTTAATCAGATATATCAGACTTTGGATCAAACAGCAGATCAGCATGAACATATAATATACAGCACTGTGCAGATGTTTAGTTTCTTCTCCATAATGCAGCAGCATCAGGAGGCGTCTGATCATCTGCTCGACACCCTGGAGTCAGTCTGGGATCAACATGAACAGACAGAAACAGCAGAAGAAGAAGATGCAGGAACAACCTGAAACACTGAGAACTGCTGCTGGTTTAAAGGCAAAGCTGCTCACAGCAACATATTGATCTACTTTCTGCTGTTTACTCAACTTTGGATCAATAAAAACTATTCAAAGCGTCCTGACTTTACTGTCAGCGCCTGAAACTGTTGCACAGTTCTGTAGATCTGAGCCACTAATGTGTTTTCATGAAGGACACGAACACACACACATACAGATCAGATGCTCCCTGATCTGTTCTCACAGTCTGTACAGTAAAAACTATTTCCATCAGTCAGGAATGTAACACACACACACACACACACACACACACACACACACACTCTTTATATATATAAACTATGTCTGTTATTGATTTGAGTCTTTGTTATAAAATGTGTGTTTCATTCTGGATGTTTTCTGGCTGGAAATAATTTTCTCTGTGTTCTTCCACAAAATAACAAACACACTCTCTGGCCAAAAGTATGCGGACAGCTGAATATTGTTTATGAAGCTGCTGCTGTAACAGAGTTCACTATGAAATAAGGTAACAAGAGAAGTTTGGAAAGCAAAAGCTACATTTTTTAAATCAATTTCATTGACCAAGCAAAGACAAATTCCACATGGATTTGGGAGAACTTAGAGAGGTTTACTGGGAAACATCATACTGGTGATGAGAAGCACCTTGAAATCTGTGTGACTGGCTGTGACAGGATGAAGCTCAGATAGCAGCAGCTACGCCTCCACCGGTCTACTGAATACGATGCCTGTAAATCACAACCAACCTGTGTTTGAGATTCGGGACGTCTGAAGAATTCAGAAACCAAAGATGTGTACGGACCAGACAAAAAGTTCCTGAAAATGTTTAATGAGTGTTTGTCTGATGTGATAACAGATGCTATCAATAGATCCATAAATGAAGGGGTCTTCCCAAGAGCATGGAAGACAGCTATAATAACAGCTATTTGCAAAACAGGTGGTCCTGCAGAGGTTTGCAATTACAGGCCAATTAGCAGAGTGCCTGTTCTGTCGAAGGTAATTATAAGATATGTAGCAGAACAACTTACTAGCCACCTTTACAGCAGACTGCATCCCATGCATCTGGTTTTAGATCTAACCAGTCAACAGAAACTGCTACCTGCTTTCTGCTGGAGAATATAAACTAGATAAGGGGGGGAGTTGTTGGGGCCGTATTTTTTAGATCTAAAGAAAGCCGGTGACGCTGCTGATCATGGTTGCAAAGCTCTCAATGTTCAACTTCTCCTCTGATGCTTTTTAATGGATGTAATCTCATCTGGAAGGCAGAGCACAGATGGTAGCTGAGATATCAGTGTAGCTCAGCAATGAGTCTGAGATTCAAATGTACGCAGACGATACCGTCATTTATGTACATGCAGCGACCGAACAGCGAGCCGCGTATCAGCTCAGGGCAGCGATGGTCTGATGTCACATAGTAGCTGCGTCTCAAATCACGTACTTCTGTTAGTTCACTGTGTACGCTATATATTACTGGCGTAGTGCGCAAATTTCTACAGGGTAGTGTCGACTCAAATCAAACACAGCCGTTGTGCACTCACCAGAAATGACGATCGCAAATTAGCATTAGCTAGCGTTAGCATTCACGTTATCGTTCGCGCTACCAAATCGTTACAGACTGCAAAATTAACCCGAAAAACATCCTGACGGCTTATATCCGACAACAGTATAGTGGTGCTTAGTGCTAAAAAACACATGTATAACTTACATTTGTATAATGTGGCCATGTTCACCGTAGTTACAACGTACCCGGCCGCCATTTCCAGTTTGAAAAGTGGTCCCTCCCCTTGTGCTTCGTAGCCAAGATGGCGACCATTGAGGGCGAGAAGCGTCCATAGTTCCACACTCAACTTTTTGACCGTTTTGAGTGCATTTCCCCGTACTGCTCAGTGTGAACGCACCTACGCACTCAAAATGTGTAAGAACAGAAGTAAACGATTTGAGACACAGCAAGTGTCTTAATACCTGCTGTCTTCACCGACACATGAAGAAAACAGTTTGTATGTTCTTCACTAGGAGGTCAACAGATCATCTCACAGCTAACGTTTAAGCTGACAGTCGTATCTGATTTCAAATATCTTCCTCTAACAATTGATTCTAATCTTACATTTAAATAACGAGTTGAGATAAATGATGTTAAACAGCTTGGCTCCTTCCCTCTCAGTGCTTTTATAAAGCAGCAAACAGCTGATGGGTCTGTGTATAATATCTATGAGGAGGCTTTTTCACACATGGAAACAGAGACTGCGACACGTCGTTCATTTAAAATTAATTAAAATCAAAAGACAATTAAGTGTGTGATGATACTCTGTAACTTATTCGAAGCACCTGTAGCTTTGTTTTATGTGTTGGTGTCCTTTAGTATTTTATGTGTTTTTATGAAGTGTTCTCTGCTATATGTACAGCGTTACTTTTCCTGTTTTAATGTATTTTATGTGTCTTCTTTACTGGTACTGCAGCTGAAAATAAGCCAAGAAGGCTAAACTGGTACATTTACAGAAACGTCTACTAATGTGAACTGTCCCTTTAACTTTAAACTGTCTAAATGAATAAATAAATTAGTAGCTTTCATGTAGCAAACAAGCTACTTTTGCCATGATGCTTCTGTCATTGAATGTAGAGTCACTGTTAGCTGAGATCACACTGAACCGTTTGAGCCCGAGAAGCATGAAATGAGGGACTTTTCTACCTGTTGGAGTCGTGTTACTTTAAACTCTTTTTTATTTTAGGGATGAACAATCAGAGGCTTCACAGCAGCAGCTGTTGAGTTTCTGTCGGTTAATAGATTCAACACATGTTGGTTCAGTTTCCTCTGAGAGACAGACGGACAGACTGCTGCCGTCTCCCAGGAGTTTCAACTTCCTGTGGCCTGAATCTGCTGCAGTTGTTGTTCAGGACGTCCTGCTGTCTGCAGGTCAGCTGATTTACATTCAAGTTCAGGGTCAGTGTGAAGTCAGCGAGGCCCTCCAGATCCAGACTGACGCAGCAGTTTCTCGCCCCAAAAAACTGTTTTCCAGAAGTTTGATGCTCTGAACTGTCTGACTGAGCCTTAAAGGACCAGTTCACTGTTTCTCAGGAGAGTCTTAAAACAACAGTCAGGAGGCCAAATGAACATTAAACCTGTTTTTCTTGCTGTAATCATTCCAACAAATAAACTGCTCTCATGAATCTCTGCGTTCCCAGTTTGGCTGATCAGACGCCGTGAACAGAGAGAATATAATATTAATAATATAATATAAATCTTTATATCTCACACTTATAATGAATGAATCAGACAAACAGGATCAGCTGTTTGTTATTTTACATTTATTATGTATTTATATATAAAAGTTTCAGTTTCACGCTGGCAGAGCTGACAGGCGACTCGGGCTCGAACCTGCGACATCTACAACACGCTCAACATGCTGAGCCTGCGCGTCACGCCCCCATGTGATGTCACAACAATGTTAGAATACACTGATACAAATATTATTTTAATATTCTAATATTTATAGTACTTTATATCGCAGCGGCGGTCCGAACCAGAATCTGTAGCTCATCATGTGACCTCCGAGTGTCTCTGATCGGCGACTCAAAATGGCCGACAAAAGTCTGTAGAGTCCAACAGCTGTGTGCTGTGACGGTGTGGTTACCGTCTCCGCTGCTCAGGCTGATCCCACTAATGACAGCTGGATGGAAGGGACGCCAAATGGCGTGTCGGACGGCAGGAAGTGACATCATGTGTGTGTCAGTAGAAGTCCTGGTCGTAGTCTGTGGCGTCCATCAGCTGCTTCATCTCAGAGACACTGTTGGCCAGGTAGGACGACAGCTCCTCTGACAGACACGCAGAGACCAGAACAGACGATTCAAATTAAAAATACAAATGCAGCAGTGACGTGTTGTGACATCATCAATGATGTCATTGTGTTACAGCCTGAACAAATTCACAGATTCACATTTTACTTTGAAAAAATGTTGTCGAGATTTCCTTCCTTCCTGATCCCGAACCTGATCCATGTTTGCAAAAGTTTTTATTTTATTATTTTATGGTCACAAAATAGATAAAATAGTCGAAAACAGACGGTAACTAGTTGGTAAAAGTTCGTAGTAACTTCGTCAGAACCAGTTTGTAACTTTACGTTTCACAGACACACAGACTGATTCTCACCTGCTCCCAGTACTCCCAGCACAGCAGAGGCAGAGACAGATCCCAGATTGTTACGAGCAATGCAGCGATAGGTTCCCGAGTCCTCTGGCTCCGCCCCCTCAATCTGCAACCAACTGGAGAGCTCGAATTTCAAAGGACCGCCCCGAGACTGTGACACAGAGACAGACAGGACATCAGACGGCGGCTAACAGTTTCCACCCGCTTCCAGTCTTTGTGCTAAGCTAGGCTAAACACTAAATGTTGTACTGTTCCTTTAACAGTGGGCGGAGTTACAGGTGTGTGTGTACCTGGACAGAGATGTGAGGGTCGTCTCCGGGCAGGATGATGTCTCTTCCTTCCTTCCTCCACTCGACCAGAGCCATCGGAAACGCAAAAACCTCACAGAGGAAAACCAGACTGCTACCGGTCCCGTTCACCTGACTCTGAGGAGGAACCTTAATGACAGGAACTGACAGACAGGTAGAGAGACAGACAGGTAGAGAGACAGACAGACAGGTAGAGAGACAGACAGGTAGAGAGACAGACAGACAGGTAGAGAGAGAGAGACAGACAGGTAGAGAGACAGACAGACAGGTAGAGAGACAGACAGGTAGAGAGACAGACAGACAGGTAGAGAGACAGACAGGTAGAGAGACAGACAGACAGGTAGAGAGACAGACAGGTAATAAAGTGTAAACAGTCAGTGACAAACATCTCAGACTGAGAATAAAGTGATGAAACAAAAAGTTTCAGTTTTGTATTAAAGGGTTCATATTCTGCTGATTTATTTCCTGTTCAGATGTTGGGTGTTAAAGGTGTTAAAGGTGTTTAGGTGTTAAAGGTGTTAAAGGTGTTTAGGTGTTAAAGGTGTTAAAGGTGTTTAGGTGTTAAAGGTGTTAAAGGTGTTTAGGTGTTAAAGGTGTTAAAGGTGTTAAAGGTGTTTAGGTGTTAAAGGTGTTAAAGGTGTTTAGGTGTTAAAGGTGTTAAAGGTGTTTAGGTGTTAAAGGTGTTAAAGGTGTTAAAGGTGTTTAGGTGTTAAAGGTGTTAAAGGTGTTAAAGGTGTTTAGGTGTTAAAGGTGTTAAAGGTGTTTAGGTGTTAAAGGTGTTAAAGGTGTTAAAGGTGTTTAGGTGTTAAAGGTGTTAAAGGTGTTAAAGGTGTTTAGGTGTTAAAGGTGTTTAGGTGTTAAAGGTGTTAAAGGTGTTAAAGGTGTTTAGGTGTTAAAGGTGTTAAAGGTGTTTAGGTGTTAAAGGTGTTAAAGGTGTTAAAGGTGTTAAAGGTGTTAAAGGTGTTTAGGTGTTAAAGGTGTTTAGGTGTTAAAGGTGTTAAAGGTGTTAAAGGTGTTTAGGTGTTAAAGGTGTTAAAGGTGTTAAAGGTGTTAAAGGTGTTAAAGGTGTTTAGGTGTTAAAGGTGTTAAAGGTGTTAAAGGTGTTAAAGGTGTTTAGGTGTTAAAGGTGTTTAGGTGTTAAAGGTGTTAAAGGTGTTAAAGGTGTTAAAGGTGTTTAGGTGTAATGTTTGTAGAAACGCTGCCTGCAAGTCAAAACTCAGGGCTTCAACCTGCTCTGAAAGCTTCATTTGTGAGTTTTTTCTACTTCGCTGACGAGCTGATGTCAGCTCGTCGGACACCCTCATAAATATGCGTCCGTTCTGTAGCCTTGGTTACTAAGGTGGTTGCTAAGGTGGTTGCTAAGGTGGTTGCTAAGGTGTTTCCATGTGTTCACGCTCATATTCCAGATGTGATTCAGCTCCAACATGTACGGATGGATTTGAGAAGTTGACATTTGGAGTAAAGAAGGAGAGGAAGTGAAATCCTGCTCCTGTGTTATTTGTGTGTTAAAAATATTTTTTATACAGAAAAGAAAAAGCTGGTTTGGACCGAAGACAGAAAAAGCCTCGGATCACACTGACAGGAAACCAGGTTTATTCTGGGTCACAGAGTCAGTGTGAACAGGAAGCTGAGCGAGAGGGACGAGAGACACTGTAATCATATGGATGAGACAGAGAGAGAGAGAGAGAGAGGAGGCAGCAGCTACTTTGAGTGAAATTACAGAGTAAAGCAGCCTGAGGCTCAGAGTGTTTCTGCTCTCCATTAAACTCAGGAATGTGCTGAAATGAACTTTTATCTGACGACTATCTGGCTCTAAACTCTGTATTTATGATATTACAGTAGAAAACACTTACAGTCGTCACGTCACATCGATCGCTATAAGCGGATGATTATTAGAACCATTTTTTTTCTTAATTTCTCACACAGATTACCATCTAATTGACATTTATATATTTTTTTACATGAATATAAAGTAATGAAACGTATAGCTTCAGCATATTTTATTGACTGTTTCAAAGAACAGAACAGCTGTTTCAACGCTTCATGTTTCGCTGCTGGCTTGAGAGAGAAGCAGCAGCGGTCGAGCGAGCAAGAGAGTGGATGAGGAGAGCGAGCGGTGGTAGCCAGAAAGCCGCTGAATGAGAGAAATACAGCGTTATTTTCTGATTGTTTCATGACAGTTACAGATAAACACACCCACACCCCGCACCTCCACACAACCCTGCCGAGGTGCTGCAGCCTGATAACGGTGCAGCTGCTAAATACACATCATACCTGAACTAAAAATACAATTACTGTGGTTTTAAATGAACCAAAATGAACACTGTAAGCGGACTAGTTGATTACTATCAGTGAATTATTTAAACAGCATTTGTATGAATAATCCCGTCCTGAGCTTTTTGATCCATAGAAGCAGTTGATCACATTATAGGCTGTTTCCACTGTATATGAAAAATTACAGAAACTAAATGCTCCACAGACACAGACCGGTAAAACAAAGTTTGAAATCATCATTTCTGTAAAAGTCATAATATTCCAAACATAAAGTAGTTTCATATTTAAGAATAACATCTGAGTTTTACAACAGTTTTACCCCCCCCCCCCCCCAAATATTATAAGAAGAATCCATAATTTTGTAAGAATAAAGTTGAGGCATTTTCAGAAACAAAGTCAATTTTTTACAAAAAAAATGTTTTTATATTTTGAGAATAAAATCAGAATCTTACACAAAAAGCATATTTTGAGATAAATTTATGAATTTCAATGAAAAAGAAAATTATAAGAATTAAAAAACTCATCATTTGACAATGAAGCTGTAATTTTAGGAAAAAAGTTACAACCATGATAGATAATAAACAATATGGTTTTATAAAAGAAAAAAGTTGTAATTTTTTAGAATTGAGTGTTAATTATTAATTATTTGATCAAATGTTTGCAAAAAACGAATATTTTGAAAATAGTCAGAATTTCATTAGAAAAAAATATTCTGAGATTCAGTTTTAAATTTAAATTAAAAAAATATTTTGTGAGAAAAAGCCACTTTTTGAAAATAAAATTTGAGTTCTAGAAGAAGAAAGTCATAATATTATAAATCATATATCATAATTGAGCAAGAAATTATTAAATGATAATAAAGATTTGTCTATTCTTAAGAACGCAACGAACAGCATGAAAAAAAAGAAATTATAAGAATAAAATCATAATTTTGCAACAAAGTAATTTCAAGGCTGAAATTTTTAGGAAAAACCTTCAAATATTATAATAATAATAATAATCTGTGATTCAGCTGTAATGTTTTAAAGAAAATTTGAGTTAAATTAGAGAAAATAATGAAATCTAAACTTTACAAGAACATTTTTGTAATAAAAGTCAAAATGCTATAAAAAAAAACTAAAATATTCAATCACACATTTACATTTACAAAAAGAATTATGAGAATATAGTTGTGATTTGTTATATTTTACTGGAATAATTCTTTACTGAGAGAAAACAGCAACTGTACAGACATCAGGTGTCACTTATTATTATTATTAATATTAATAATAAACAAGTTCATTCATGAAATATAAATATAATATAACCTGTTTCCTAAAACAACGACTTCATCTCTGTAAAACGTTTCTTTATTCTTTAAATATTACGACGTTTTGTCTAAATGACGACTTTGATCCATATGTCAGCAGCTCTGATGAATGAATGAATCATTTTAGACACGTTTCCTAAACTCCTGCCTGACGGACTGAAGATCTTTGAACTTTGAATTCTTCTCTTTAACAAACTTGTGAGTGTTTGAACAAACGTTCTGCGTTTGCACAGATGGCGACTGAGTGGAGTTCAGACAGAGTTTAATGTGAAAGCGGCGGTGCTGAGAGGTGGAGGAGGTGCTGGAACAGTAAAAACACACCGTTTCTGTTCAGGCACAGAGCACAGAGACGGGTGGGGTCCTCAGTCTGAACAGGGGGGTCACAGTCAGACCTGATCAGCTTCATAAACCACCTGATGATCAGATTTCATCTTGAAGCTGCAGCTTGTTTATTCAGCTCTCAGCCGGTAATGAGCTCAGCTGATCCAGTCGACTGAACGCTCCTCTGTCCCACGCTCCCTGAACTACCCAGCAGCTCTATTTCTAGTAGGAATCTCAGGTTCTTACTCATTAATCGGTAACTAACTGGTTAATGTTTAAGAAAGGCTGGTGTTCCCTCGCTGTGACTGACTGGCAGCAATCATTCAGCTCACATACTGGGTGACGGACTGGGACCAGTGCACATCACACTCTCTCCCCCCAGATATCAGCATCATGATCTTCTTCTGCTTCTCCTCGGACATTGTTCTTAATGTGAGGCAGCATAGTGTAAGTACCGTATTGGCTTGAATAGAGGCGACCCTGATAACTGCCAGGTCCTCCAGCAGTCAGCGTCGGTACGACTGTCTGTTTGTCTCGTTGATCTTCTGTCTCGGTGTATTTGGCAGTTTGATATGTTCCGTTTCTGCAGCAGAGACGTCTGAAGACGCTTTGGACTCGTTTTCACTTGTCATGAATTTACTTCCTGCAGAAACTGGACTAATGAAAGACTTTTAGTGCTGACTGACTCTACTGTAAACAGCTAGCCTAGCAACATTAATGCTACCAACAACGCTGACACGCTGCTACTTTATCCGTTCATGAAGAAGATGTGATGCTGTGAACATGTGACCGTCTGACCGTCAGCTGGTTTCTCAGCATCACATCACAGTTAGCTTCTGGTTTCTACGGAGATCTGAACGCTTTGCAGAAACTGGATCAGTTGGATCCAAAACACGATCAGGAAGTGATCACAGCATCAGAGGATCAATACATCAAGCTTCGTTCATCACAGATACAGAATCAGCTAAATAAAGAACACAAGAGTCCAGTCAGTAGAAGCAGAGTCGATAGAAAGACTCCCAGTGATTCCCAGTAGATGACTGATGATGAATCCCAGTCTGAGCAGCAGGGGGGTTTGATTGGACGGTGAAGTGACTCTGTTCTTCAGAGACATGCTGGACTCACTGGTTTACGTCTTCTTACTGGGAGGATTCATCCTGCAGCAGGATAACGACCCCAAACACACCACAGAGCACGTCGTCCTGATGTCCACAGTCAGCTGACCTCAACCTCACTGAACACTGATGGAGACGCTCTGTGACATCACGAGTGCTGATGTCATCACAGCAACGAACTGAGATATTCTTTCACTCAAACTATTACCCTGATATTATCACCGGTAATGAAAAAAAAAAGATTATATTCAAAACAAAAGCAAAATAAAAGTGTCTTGACGTCGTGCTCTCAGACTTCTGGACCCTGCTGGATTTATAGATCATATTTTATCATATTATGACCTTTTGTCTTGCAAAACTTTTAAATATTATTATGACTTTTACAGAAATGATAATATGACACTTTATTTACTTTACTTTATTTTTTCTTACTAGTATTTGATTATTTTTCTTCTTCTAAAAATTTATATTTTATTTCTCTCTCAAAATGACGACTTTATTCTTACATCTCTTTAAAATGTATCTATAACTTTATGAGGATTCAAGATAAAAAAAACTTTTCAGGAAATAAAGACAAAAAGTTTCTTATGTTTTTTTATTAAAGTCAGTTTAGCATTTTTGGGGGTTTTGGACGGTTGGTCGCTCAGAATAAGACATCTGAAGACATCTGAAGACATCTGAGGAACCTTTTTACTGTTTTCTGATGTTTAACAGAAACTAAAGATTTAAAGTGAAGCAGCAGCTGATGAACATTCACATCCTCTGCTGCTGCCAATGAAACTGATTTACTGTCTTTGTCTGTTAAAATGAGCTTTAATGACACAAAACAACAGATGAAGTAAAACAATCTGCATGAATAGATTCACTAGTGATCAGGATGCTGGTTAATGTGTTCACTAATCCTGAAACTGCTTCATATGTTCACATGAAGGTTTGATCAGAACTAAATCTGACGGGTTATTAAAGTATGAAACAAACAAATAAACAAACAAACATGATTTACAGACAGACAGACAGACAGGTTAAGATGTAGATAGAGAGACAGACAGGTGACAGACAGACAGACAGGTGACAGACAGACAGGTGTGCTACCTGTCTTGCAGGGTCCCTTCCCTCTGGTCTTGAGTTCGGGTCTGGAGAAGGCGGCCTCTCTGAACTGACACATGTTCATGTATGTTGTTCCGTCGCTGCCACACACCGCGTCCTGCTGCTCACACACACACACCGCCTCCTCTTCATCATCTCCTCCTCCTCCTCCTCCTCCTCCTGCGGGCCGCGGGTCCGCCTGGCACCGCAGCCCGGTCCCGCAGAGCCCGTAGAAGACGCTGCGGTCCCCCGGGTCGCAGGCTTGTCCCTCCAGGTTCCCACACTCCTTGCAGCAGCCGCAGGAGTCCAGCACCAGGCCGGCCCGGCAGCCGCGGGTCTCCGGGCACAGCTCCGGCTCACACAGCCCGCAGCCCTCCGCCCCGCCGGGCCCGTCCCGCCCGCCGCCGCCGCCGACTCCCGGCTCCTCATCCAGCGGCGGGTCGGTGAGGCTGAACCTGCCGGGCGGCTCGGTGCTGAGCTCGGGCAGCTCGGGGGGGAAAGCCCGGCATGTGTGGAGGTTCAGGCAGAGACTCAGGAGAAGGAGACCCTTCAGCTCCGGCATTGTAACCCGGTCTGCGCGCTCCGTTCCGCTCCAAACACCGTCACCGGGACCGGGCGGGTGATGCCGGGTCGGCCCGGTTCTCTGTCCGGTTCAACCGAACAAAAACACCCAGAAGGAAACCCGCAAATCTGCGTCTCTGTCAGCGACCCGCACCCGACACTCACATCCCCCTCTGACCGAGAAAAACACGCAAAAACACCGAGAGAAACACGCAAAAACACCGAGAACACGGACGCGGACGCCGTCAGAGGACCAGGATCCTGGGTTCGTTCATGTCGGCGCTGAGATTTAAACAGCTGAGGGGCTCGCGCTCAGCTCTCGCTGCTCCACACAGGCACGAGACACCGGAGTCAAGCCTGCCAGAATAAAACACGGCACTTCCGGTCAAGTCCTTCAAAAATAAAAGCTTTGTTGCGCAGATGACACAAAAACTCCTCAACCTTTATTAATACAGACAAATGTCAACAATGTTTATGTTGCGCACATGCAGGTAGCTTCCGGTGAAGCAATGCAGAAATGCCTTAAACCTGCATCCTCTCTACTGGCCGGCAGGGGGCGACTCCACTGGCTGCTGAATATATAGAAGTCAATACTGTATGATGTTCATTTTGTAAACTATGTTCCCATTCAGAGTAAAATAGATGATAAGGCAGGGTATGCTTTAGGATGTGGCTACGTTGTGATTGCCAAGTTGCTACCATGGTGACAATGTTGATTACGTAACATAACCATGGCATAACCCTAGATTAACCGAGTATAGACGTAGCTGTCACTATTTCAGTGTGTTTTCAGTTCATGAAAGTTAATTGTAACATTTTTGTCACCTAAAAAGTCTTTTTCAGCGTTTGGTTGAACTAAAAGACCCTCTAAGGAGACAGATGGTCAGTTTTTCCAGTAAGTACATTTTGTTTTAAAGGTTTTAAGTCTGTTTTTCACTAGTGAAAAACAGACTTAAAACCTTTAAAAAAGACAATTACATCTGATTGACAAGAGCCGTGACACTGTTTACATAAAAGTTGGTTAGCATTAGCATTAGCATTATCACAGTTAACCATAGACTGTAAATGCTCCGTGCTAACCAGGCTAGCAGCTAGCGTTAGGGTCAGCTCTGCCCTCTTGTCTCTTGTCAGCCTGTACTGATGAGTTTCCAAACTCTATTTTCCTAGTTGTATTTGATTAAATATGTATATTTTCTCTAAATGTAAGCTATGAATGATTAATGACGATAAATACTTAATTGGTTCACAATTTTATTGAGTAACAAACAATAGAAAAACTGAATAAATAATAAATAAACATTTAAAAACTCACAAATACAGAATCTAATATGAAAATGTTTATATGAACAAAACATAATAGTATGTTAGCATGTGGTTACTTAAAGGTTTTTTTTTTCACTTTTTGTCCCTTTTTGACTTCCATAAATTTTCCCCAAAGTTGGCTAAAAAACAAATTCCGCTGAAACGTTCCTTGTACACTATTATTTTGAAGGCACAGCATGTTTATTTCCGGTCTTGTTGTTTGTCACCTGACAGAGGTGCGGACGGTAGCGCGAGGCTGCAGCAGCAGCTGTGCAGCTCGCGCTCCCCTCCCCCCACGAGCTGTGACAGCTGTTAAAGTCATCATCAAGGCGGAAACAGGTTTTAAAGTCTGGAAAGGTTCCCCGGGTCCTCCAGGAGGTTTCAGGCTCCAGCAGAAGCTTTAGAGGTTCATGAAGCAGCTTCAGGGTTCTCAGGGTTCCTGGAGGCGACGTTTTAGGGTTCTTGAAGCCTCCATTGTTTCCACCTCCAGATGTCCTTGAAATTTTAAGGTGCCACAGAGGAACGGAGGCTCTTCCAAGAGACCAAGAAGAGTTCTTTAGGTTCCACTGAGGAGGTTCCAAGTAGTGGTTCTCACACTTTTTCATGTCCAGGACCCTAAACTGACACAAACTGACCACGGACCCCCCTCTGAAGACATTTTTGCTTTTAGATGTTTTATAACAGAAAGTGTATGAAACCAATGACCAACAGAGTCAAACGTTCTGTCATTGTGTTATTTATAGAATTATAGTGAAAATAAATGATTCCTCTTTTTGCTGGTGACCCCCATGGAACCCTTTCAAGGACCCCTGGGGGTCCCTGAACCCTACTTTGAGAACCGCTGTTTTAATTCAATTCAATTCAATTTTATTCATATAGCGCCAAATGACTACAGAAGTCATCTCAGGACACTTTTCACACAGAGCAGGTCTGGACCGTACTCTTTAATTTACAGCGACTAACTATTCCCCCATGAGCAGCGGTAAGAAAAAACCCTTTAACGGGAAGAAACCTCAAGCAGAACCGGACTCTAGGTGGGCGGCCATCTGCCCATCTGGCAATTTTCTATATTTGTCTTCATGTTTGGATCCAAACCAACGATGAGCTGATCTACTAACCAGTATTGTGTGTGTAGTAAAGTCTGATATATCTTATTCCTCCGTCAGTGAGTCACAGCGCTGCACTGGGTCACATGATCCTTCATCATGAAGAGTTTGGTCACGTTAGTGTGTTTAGAAACGGCTCCAAAGACAAATACCAGCATCACGTTTTCAGTCTCCAGAGAGTCCCGTTCCAATTATCCAGAGAGGAAAGGCTATTAAAACATGTTAAACATAAATTATTCAACACGTCGTTCCAACCAAGCAATCTGATTGGTCAACCAGACATTTAGAACGTGCTCAAACCAGCCTGACAGCACACCTAGACCTCATTACCAAAAATATTACTCCGCCATTCATTAGAACTACAGACGTCGCGCTAACAACAACAGTCACTTCTGAACTGGTGGTTGATTTGAATTAATAAGATATGTGATCTTGGCAAACTTAGCTAACGTTTGAAGATCTATAGTTAAACACGGTGGTCCGACCTATCTGGTGTTTCTGTTGGCTTTATTTTATGTACTGTGTTGCTTTGCTAGCGTCTTTGGTTTTTGGGGATCTGCAGTGAAAACCCAAAGTTCTGAGTCGTCTTTCTTTTATGTTTGTGAAACTGGATTGAACTGAACTGATTAGGTGTTGTGGGGAAAACAAAATGGATCCTTTACCGAGTGGATTGAACTCTGAGACTGTGAGATGAGTTACACCCGAACCCTTCTTCACTCTTCATCGTTACCTGGCACCCCCATACACAGCTAAACTTAGCTATTTTCCCTTCAGATGAGAGTTTATCTCAGCTTCCACTCCAGCATCCT
The DNA here is from genome assembly GCF_963924715.1 of Thunnus thynnus. Classification (NCBI taxonomy): domain Eukaryota; kingdom Metazoa; phylum Chordata; class Actinopteri; order Scombriformes; family Scombridae; genus Thunnus; species Thunnus thynnus. The sequence goes on from NC_089518.1 coordinate 39,606,449, forward strand.
GCATCAGCTGCGCTGGCGCTACTAGCTTAAAAATGTCTGTAAAGTTTGAGGACGTAGTAACTAAATCTGATAGAGATAGAGAGATAGAGATAGAGCTAACAAAGCAGTTTGGTGTTTATGTGTGAGGTATTTATTCAGTTTGGGAAATGTCGCCATCGCTAGAAAGCGTTAGCTAAAGTTGGCTAGCTGAGTCAGCAGGGACTAGAAATCGTCTCTGTTGCTTGGTCGTTACTAAGGGTCAGTCTACTTGCTGGAGTAGTAAACTAGGTTTCATTACATAGGAGTCTACTGACATAAGTGATTGTTTTCCAGGTATTAGTCATACCCCATGTATTTCCATGGAAACGGAGATAACACAGGAAAAAAGTTTTTTATTTTTAAAGCGAACTGTCTCACAATATGAATATGTTTTGTTTATATCTTTTATTTTGTTGGTAAATGTTGTATTATTGCAATATTACACGAGAGGATGTGCTTTACCGTCATTGTTGGCACAACAGTGACGCGGTCAGGAACGAGAGGCTTGTGCCGAGTTCTCGTGTAATATTGCTTAATTAATTATATATTACAAAATAACTGTGAAATAAAAATGTTTATTCTCACTCTGTAGTCATGCCAGCGTTTATTCAAAATTTGTTTTCAAATTGTATTTGGTAAAGTTCGGTGTGAATAAGTACACTTCCTGTGTGAGGGGCGCTGTATATAGAGATTTGCCAATATACCATTTTACTGAATACTGTGGTGAAACGTGTTGACAGTATAAACACCGCCAACCATTTCCATCACAGTCATTATCGTCATTTTCAAAGGACTCCGTGAACACAGAACAACCTTCATTAGCAGGTTTATTTTGTTTAGCTACAAGGACGAAGCTTCCTGCTGGTCAAACAGAATAACCAGAAGATCAGGCTCCTTCTGTCCAGCTCTAATTACTCTGGACAGGAATTTATATATTAACATATTATCATATTAACAGTCTGTAAGAGCCTAGCATAACTATTATTATGTTCTGTGTGTGATTACAAATTTCTCTGCCTCTTTTCTGTCTTACTTTACTTTATTGTTTTCATGCTAACATTACTTTATTGTTTTCATGCTAATGTTACTTTATTGTTTAATGCTAACGTTACTTTATTGTTTTCATGCTAATGTTACTTTATTGTTTTCATGCTAACGTTACTTTATTGTTTTCATGCTAACATTACTTTATTGTTTTCATGTTAATGTTACTTTATTGTTTAATGCTAACGTTACTTTATTGTTTTCATGCTAACGTTACTTTATTGTTTAATGCTAACGTTACTTTATTGTTTTCATGTTAACATCACTTTATTGTTTTCATGCTAATGTTACTTTATTGTTTTCATGCTAACATTACTTTATTGTTTAATGCTAACGTTACTTTATTGTTTAATGCTAACGTTACTTTATTGTTTTCATGCTAACATTACTTTATTGTTTAATGCTAACGTTACTTTATTGTTTAATGCTAACGTTACTTTATTGTTTTCATGCTAACATTACTTTATTGTTTAATGCTAACGTTACTTTATTGTCTTTGTATCATGTCTGTGTGAGGGGGCGGGGCTTCTGTGCTGCTGGTTGATGGTTTGGGACACATTCAGCTACTTTCTCACTACCTGTAAAGCTAACTTTTTGTAGTCTGTGTTAGCATTATCACTGCTACTAGCTGCTGTTTCTTACTGGAATATATGTCATATGTTAGCTTTTTTGCAAAAAAAAAAATATTGCTTTGTGTGGGTTTGATGGTGTTCACATTTTAATATTATTGATAATAACCCACATAGAATTCAAATTCACTGATTGGCGGCACCTTATTGCTGCTTTAACAGTATTGATTTGTCCATTTCTGCTGAGCTAAGTGGTGGTGCTTCACCGCTCCCTACTGGTGATATATGGTTATAGCACAGCTGTCAAATGGCTTTTATCAATTACATTCAGTCTTGTGTTCCTGCATTACTGACATTACTTGTCTGTTACCCCCACCCCTAAATAGAAGAGGGTCTAGAAAGTTTCTCGGGCTTTATAGGGCATTTTTACAACCTTCTGAAGAGGCCCTACAATTACCTGAAAGGGTTTCAAAGTTTTTTAAAGAGCGCAAGGATTCCTTGAGGATGTTCCAGGGGTCTTTGAAGGGGTTGTAGGACTTCTTAAAGGTCCTTGATGCAGTTCTAGAGCTTTCTGACATGGCTCCAGGGGTTCTTGAATCATCAGTTTCAGGGGCCCCTGCTGAACAACCTGGGTAACCCCTTGGTTTGTAGTTCTCATGATTAAAGCAGTAAAGATAATTCTGGTATGTATAAAGTGACTCGTTCACATGTTCCACCTCAGAGTGTAAACTTTAAACAGTGACTGGTTGCAGTTTGTTTCTCAGTAAATCTGCTGGTTTGTCACTTTTATAGCGTCACCACTTCAAAATAAGAGGCTGAAAATAAAGCAGAGTGATGGTCAGACAGAAATAGATGTAATGGAGGGTTTGTGGCTGCTGGTGTTAGACTTCGGTCTGCTCGCTGAGTTATTTTGTGTTTTTTCCCTGATGAACGTAACAACATGTCTGCTGTCACACAGTTGTTCTTTGTGTTAAAACGCGTCAGGTGA
>NC_089518.1:39614067-39649067 GCF_963924715.1 Thunnus thynnus
CCATCAGCCTCAGCTCCACCATGTGTTTACATCTAATCAGCAAATGCTAACACGCTAACACGCTAAACTAACATGCTAAACATCAACAGTTTGTTTCTGCTTTTATTTAACTTTGTTTTGTCTGTTTTCTTTTTTTTAAATTTTTTATTGAACATTTAAACATTAAAAATAACCAGTGATGGAAAGTAACTAAGTACATTTACTTAAGTATTTAAATACAGTTTAGAGGTACTTGTACTTTACTTGAGTATTTCCATGTGATGCTACTTTCTACATTTCAGAGGGAAATATTGTACTTTCTACTCCACTACATTTATTTGACAGCTTTAGTTACTTTTCAGATGAAGATTTGACACAATGGATAATATAACAAGCTTTTAAAATACAACACATTGTTAAAGATGAAACCAGTGGTTTCCAACCTTTTTGTCTTTTGACGTCTTACAAAAAGCAGTGTGTAGTCGGGGTCACATTTCACATGTCTATGAGTTGTTAACAGCTCCACCAAATAGTGATTTTTCCCTCTAAACTTCTCACATGCTTTCATTTCAATAAATGTTCAAATGATCCAATATTTCAGCAAAAATCAAAGATTAGAGAAAAAGTCCAAAAACTGAAAACAGATTTGTGTATCAGAACTTTGTTTTTTCTTCTTTCCTCTCCCATTAATCATCTCACCACCCCTCAGATTTATCTGCTGACCCTTTGGAGGGGCCCGACCCCTAGGTTGGGAACCACTGGACTAAACTAGCTAACTGTATATAAAGTAGTGTAAACTAGCTCCACCTCCAGCAGCTACAACAGTAACATGCTGCTCTAACACTGATGCTTCACTATTAATAATCTAATGATGTCATATATAATAATATATCAGTCAGAGGGACCAAACCACTACTTTTACTGCAATACTTTAACTACATCAAGCTCATAATACTTATGTACTTTTACTGCAATACTTTAACTACATCAAGCTCATAATACTTATGTACTTTTACTGCAATACTTTAACTACATCAAGCTCATAATACTTATGTACTTTTACTGCAGTAAAGTATCTGAGTACTTCTTCCACCACTGCTTATAACTCACTATAATGTAGTTGTGAACAGAGTTATAAGACATGTTAAGTGCTGATTAATGTTCAGTATTTTATATTATTACAGCTGTTTTATATAATATATATTTGTGTTTATACAGCAGCAAACACGTCTGTGTCTACAGGAGGATTAATACTAATACATTAATAAACACTTATATCTGCTGACAGCTGCATTATAGTTATAAACCATTTATTAACTCTACATAGAGTGATTATTATTATTGATTATTATTATGGATCAGTTCTCTTGTTCTGTGTTCACCTGCTGCAACAGAACTGATTCCTGCTGTCAGTCAGTGATGATCATCACTGGATAATCAATAACTTCCTACTTTTAACTGATCACTGATCACAGATTCTTCCATTAATCTTAAACACAGGTAAGAATCTGAGTATTTGATTCATTTTATTCAGTTCAGACACAAAAATCCTTCTTTATGCTTCATAACGTCCAGAATCGACGACTGTAACGAGCTTCTCTCTGACCGACCAGCGACGGCGGCGTGAAGATCGTATAACGACGTCTGTCAGGTTTTATATTTCCCGCCTGATGACTGCGTGAACTCATCGTGACCTTTACGTCGTCTTGATGTTGGTTATCACACTGATCCTCCGTTTAACTTCACATCTTTTGCTCCTTCGTTAGAATAAACTCCTGCTGCTCACTGACATGACCTTTGACCCCAGCCCTGCTGTTTTTATAACAGGTCACCTGTGTGTGTGTTCAGAGACTCACTTTAAATAAACTGTAGCTGAAGCTGATTATTGATGATAAATATGAAGATTTAAAGTAAATTTTAACGAGACGATGAAGATTTTCATCAGAAGAAGAAGCAGCTGAAAGCTTTTAAAAGTCAGTAAGTGGACTTTAGTAAACTGATAAAAGTCTGACTCACCTCAGAGCTCTTCTTCGTTGGTTTCTTTCTTGCTTTTCTTCTTCTGTGATGGAGAAACTTTGAACGAGCTGCTCAGAGGAGTTGAAATCAGGATCAATAACTGATCAGGTAGCGGATCAGCTGCTCCTCAGTGCTGACATGAAGCTTTTCATTGATCACAGTCATCACATCCAGCTCAGAGACACTTATGCTGCCTGACAGACGCCTGCGTCTCTGATCGGTTAGTTATTGATCCAATCAGTGATCAGTATGCAGCGGGAGGATGAGTGGACGTCCTGTCCTCCGTCACGTCCTCGGCCAGCTGCAGCTGCTGCTGCGACCTTCGGACTGAGAGTCAACAACAGTCACCCCCCCGCCCCCCCCCCCCCCCCGGCAGACTACAACACCCACAATCCTCTGCTGTGACTCCAGTTCATCTGTAACATTAACACGTCGTCTTCTTCTCTCATTGAGTCCTAAACGTGTCATTTTATTAAGTTAAAGAAACAAAACAAATTCAGAAACAACAAATAAAACTCAAGAATGAAACTTCAAGATGTTTTTTGGGTTTTTTTGCATAAAAATCAACTAGTTTCAAGATTTTTACAGAAATCAGTCAGTTAGTTTCTTAAAATGAGATGAAACAGCAGATTTCTGCTCTGGAATCAAGAAAAATGATGGAAATTCTTCAAACAAGTTGATTTGAAGCTAAAAACATTAAAAACCAACTGAGCCATTTAGCACTTACTGTTTTTCCTCTGGTGTTGATCGCTCGGTTTGATCTTCACCGTCTCATATTTAACTTTTATTGAGTCCTAATCGTCTCATTTTATGACAGAAGGTTTGTGTAGTAGCTGTTCCTGAGCTTTCCATCATATCCCATGATCTTCCTCAGCAGATGCAGATGGAGCGCTTTATAGATCATCTACGTTGGCTCAAAAGCTGATAGAACATCTTCAAAACAAACAAACAAACAAACAAACAAACAAACAAACAAACATCTGCGACTCTGTTTGCTGAGGAAGATCATGTGATATGATCGAAAGCTCCAGAAAAGTGTTCTTCTTCTCTGTGCAGATTTAGCAGCTGGACGCACCTGCTGCAGGATTTATGACATCACAACCAGTCTGTAGCCAATCAGCATCCAGTATTAGTGTCATGTGAACAAACACTGAGAATCTTATTATTATTATTATTATTATTATTATTATTATTATTATTATTATTATTATTATGAAATAAAGCGACAGAGTTCTGATTAAACTGTTAATATTTATTCATTTATTACAGGAAAATTTATTCTTCATATATATTTGTCTTTAGACAAAATTCACATTTCTGCACGTTCAGCTGATTCACTCAGTGGTTCCCAATCTGAGGGTCGGGACCCCTGGACGGGTCACGAGGAGAATTTCAGAGCAAGAAACAAGATAAATAAATGTTTGTTTTTCTGGTGAAATACAACAGTTTGACCTGTGATGGAGATAAATATGGCTTCACATTAATGAGTCACGAGCAAAAAGGTTGGGAACCACTGCGCTGTGCTACGCTAGCTTAGCATTAAGTGGCACTAAATAATCCAAAGAGTATAAATCAAACACAAAGTCTCTGTTTTCCCTAAAATCTGCACCAAATGACACTAAAAGCACTTTAAAGTCCCAAAGACTCGACAGTTACACGTCAGGATGTTCATGATCAACGTTTTCCTTCTTTCTTGGTGGTAAAAAGACGTTTGTTTAGCTGAGAGTGATGAAGCAGCTCCGGCAGTAAACAAACAGCCGCTCAGACGCAGGACGACGCTTCTTCTTCTTCTACAGTTTCTGTGTTTGACGTCACGTCTTCGTCCCGCGTGGCGGTAAATACACGACGGCGGTTTGACTGCAGAGCTTCACGTGTTCGTCTGAGACAAACTCAGATAGACTCACATTATCGATTATAGATTAAATACAAACAGCATCATCATCATCATCATCATCATCATCATCATCTGTACAACAGCAGGAAAAAAAAAACGTCTTCAAACAGGAAGAATCAGTGAAACAAAGACTTTAAAAAAAAAAGTTACAAAAAAAAAGAGAAAGTATGACATCACAACATGATGTCACCGTATGACATCACAATATAACCTGCAGGGTGAGCTGCACGAGCAAGGATCCATTCAAAAAAATATTTATTGATCATAATTTTGTTAAAGCTTCAAATTGCTGAACATTTAAAAAAAATACAATGTGTGTAATAATAATAATAATAATAATAATAAATATGTAAAACAACAAAAAGAGTAAAAATGACTCCATCAATGGTTTTGTCTTATTATATAAACAATAAATAAATAACAATAACTGCAGGACAGAAATATTTAATAGTAATTAATTTGTGGTCTATTTGTTTCTATTTATTAAACGACATCATGTTCAAACCTGATTGGAGCTTTAACGTCAGGTGATGTGATGTCATAACGACCTGAACATGAAGCCTTCAGGCTGCTTCCTGTAAATAAACACTTTCATACTACTGATGTTTTACTGCAACATATTTCACATATTTTAAATTTTCACTCAAACGTTCAGTATCAACATTTTATCAACTTGCCAAATATGTTAATTAACAACATTTTTCCTCGTTATGTTGATTCAGAAGCATCATGTTTCCAGTTTAATCACATGTGAAGGGAACTAACAACTTTCCATCCTGATCTCTAACGAGGTGCGTTTAAGTGTCTGTGAGTCACGTTGGAAATAAAAAAAGATTAAAAACACATAAATCACAAAGAGTAAATGTTTTAAACCAAACAATATAAATGTTTTAGATGCTGAATCATTGTGTATGAAGCTTATTGTTCAGCCAACAGATTTCAGCTCTTTTAGTGAGTCAGTGAAGTTTCCTGAACAAACAGATTTCCTCTTTTATAAACCAGTTAAACTTGGTTCAGTTCTTGTCTGTATGTTTCTCTCTGTACTCGTTATGAAATAAAAAACGTGTAAGAAGTGAATCCTCGCTGGTGCAGCTCACCTGTAAAACAGCGTCAGTGTGAACACGTGTGAACATGTGAGCGTCACTGAGAACAAGACAGGATCAATAATCCGCCTCCTGTTTTCTAAACTCTGATTGTTATCAGAGCAGCTTCTAAAGTCAACATTTGTTCATCGGCAGAACCGGATTCACCCGCTCAGACCTTCACCTGATGAAAGCTGCACAGGTAACATCGGGTCAGACGCAGGAAGTTTTACACTGGAAATAACAGCGACTATCTGGAGAGCGATGATGACGACGATGAAGATGAGGAATAAAACGCTCCGATAAACAGAAAAACTCTCCAACCTGTGAGACAGGAAGGTCAAAGGTCACCTGATCTGTGGGGAGTCTCTGCTGTGTTCAGAGAAACAAACAACAGAGAGAAAAAACCCCTAAATTTCAAAATAAAAGTTTAATTTAATAATTCATTTCTCAGGTGTTTGATTCTTTCCCACCGCATCACTGTGATGCAGCACCATCTATCTATCACTACATGTATCAATAATATTGATCTTATTGATCATTTCACTTCTGAAAACAAAAGATTCACAAAATCTACAACAGTTTATTTATAGCTGCTCTTGAAGTGATTTACACAGGAAATACATGAAGTCTATAATGTGTCAGGATCAGGTTACTTATTATGATTATTATTATTATGATTATTATTATTATTATTATTATTATTGCTTAATTTATAGAGACTAAGATGAAAACAAATAGTACAACATGATCAACTGAATATTAAAAAGGGTCAAACTTAAATACCCCTTTAAAAAAAGGTTCTTTATTCACATCTTTTCAAATGAAATCAAATATTAACTAACATGTTTAGTAAAACAATTCAAAACAATTAGTAGATTAATGAATTAGTGAATCAACAGAAAATTATTCAGTATTTCTTGAGCATTAATTACAAAAAATGTGAATATTTCATTTTTTTTTTTTAGTCTTCAAGGATTGTAAATTAAATGTAAATTAAATCTTTGGTTTTGGACAAAACAAGCAACTTGAAGATGTCACTTTGGGAAATTGTGACATTTTTCATTACTTAATGACATTTTATTAATTAATCAATAACATAATCACTGGATTAATTGATAATCAATAAAATAATTGTTAATCACAATCCTATTTATTGTAAATCAGGGATGGGAAACAATTAGCTTGTTAGACTTATCTGCTACACAGGATTAGCATTAGCTGTGTTGGTCTTGTTCATAAACCCTGTTTTACTTTAGTTTAGCGAAAGGTTGACTGCAGTTAGCCTGAATAAGCTAAATTAAGCTAACAAATATTGAGGCCAAACGTTAGTTAAAGTCTGTTCTACATAGTTAAACAAAGCGTTACACTTTATTTGGTACGTTAGCATTAGCGATAGCTGTGTTTGTCTAAATGTTGAGAGCCCTGTTAGCGCTGTACGTTTCGGTTCAGGAATAGGATGACTACAGTTAGCTTTAGCTAGCATATTAGCATTATCACTACGCATGTTGATATTATAAATGTTCAAAAATGTGTTTTTACATAATACTTGACCATGTAGTGTAACGTCTCGTATGATATTCTTTACTAACATTCTTATTATTATTTTTCAGCATTCTTATAAATGATAAAAATGCTGCAATTTTGAATCTTATGATCTAATCTTATAAACGACTTTGAAAAACAGCTTCTTGGCACATTTACAGTGATGTTTATTAATGTTCGCTGTCCCTCATAAATAAACCAATAAATAAATAAATAAATAAAATGTACAACTATGGTTAGCCTTGGATGGCACATTAGCTGTGTTTAATTTAAGGGACAAAGAGATAATAAAGTCATATAATTATGATTTAGCTATTTTCTGCTGAGTCATATTTCCTTGTCTGGACTGGAAAATGTTGTTTACATCATCAACATTCAGATTATGACTCATGACACAGACGTGTCTGAAAAAGCAAACAAACACTAAAAAAGACAACTACAGCTAGCGTTTAGCAACCCTGTTATCTCTGTAGTTCATTATTAGCATAAGTCGCGTTGATCTAATGAATGTTCAAAAACAGAATTATCTCGATGGAAACAGGACGACTAGCTAGCTTTAGCTTTAGCTTTAGCTTTAGTAGCCTTGCTGGCCTCAGTTTGCTATCTGAACATTAGCCGTGTTGATTTTTTTCCCTAATTAATGACGTTGTTTTAGTTTTTCTGTCACTGTGCGCTCTTTTAAATGTGACTGTCAGCAAATAAACCAATCAGCTCCAAACATTTACATCTTTAAACTGCTTTATCGTGTGATCGTAGCTGATATTTGACCGAAAGCTAAAGGCTAATAAACATCGACTGTTTCAAGTCTCTGCAGGCTGATTTTTCTCGTTTAAGGAGGGAAATCAATCTGCAAACTGATGGATTATGTCTTAAAACAATCAGCAGGATCACTTCATTTAATTTAAAGGAAACATTAAAAGACTTTTCTGGTTCTTTGAAATGAGATTTCTCAGTTGGAGTCGTTCTTGTTCTCAGTGAGGCTCTCGTATGTTTCCTGCACACGCGTGTTTTTCACAGAACGATCCGTGTTCGTAATGACACGCTTAACTTTACGGACAGCACCTACTGTACATCGCTTCTGCAGCGTGAAAACCTCCTAACTCCAGCGGGCCTGCGTGGACAGGCCTGTGAGGAGTCAGGAGGTTTTCACTGGACATCAGTTTCTGTTGATTGGCAGGTTGGAGTTACAGTGTCGTGGAGGTAGACAGAGACTGACATCATGCAGATCTAATGACATCATCAGCAGAGACACAGTGGAGGTGGAGCAGTGACTACGTTTCCCATCATGCCCTGGGACTGTCGGGGGGGGGGGGACAGTGGGTGGAGCCTCTGGATCAGGAAGTATTTTTCTTCTTCTGTAAATGGTTTCATTTAGAAGATAGAAGTGGACGTTTAATACTCATCTGTTATTTAACAAGAGTTAACAAGTTGAAGGAGACGACTCATAAATGACTTCCTGTTATATTCTTGTTCCAGTTTTTCATGTAGAGAAACAAACTCAACAGTTCAAATCAAATTAATTGGTTTGTGGAGGGAATCTGGACAATATATATTATCAATAGACAATATATATTATTAGACATCAACAACAACGTTTTCCTCTTTTGGTCAAAACAAATGTGTCATTATATAAATTCAACATAAAGATTATTGTGAAAATAAGAAAATAAAATATCTATTTTTATTTACCTCCAAAACCAACAGAACTTCATTTTGTATTTATATATATATATATATATATGTGTGTGTGTGTGTGTGTGTGTGTGTGTATGTGTGTGTGTGTGTGTGTGTGTGTGTGTGTAAATACACATTTCATTTGTAAACCTGATTTTCTACAGTCGAATATTAAGTTTGATGTTTTTACATTAATATATATTCTGTGTGTTTTCTATGTATTTTACGTTAATAAAAGTGCCAAATCTGTTTCACATTAAAACCAGAAAACCTTCAAACTATAAATAAATAAAGGCTTTTAATGTGTTTTTTTTACTGTGACCATTTAAAAACTTTTCTTTAAATATTTAAGGAAGCCAGAATATAAAACAGATATATATCGTATAACTCCCTCTTTTCTCTCTCTTTATTATTTATTGATGCTCTTATTTTGCTGTTTGCATTACTTCCTGTTTAAACTGTTGAAATAAAATCCTAAACACAGAAGCACAACAGTCTCCTGGAACATTGATCCGCTGCTGTCGGGTTCCTTCATGACAAATCTACTACACTTCCCATGAGCCTCGGCGGTGACTCGCCCTGACGGACCCCTACAGTCGGGTTCAGTTAGGAGACTCCTGTGGCTCTGCGTTCAGGAACGTTTTTAAAAACACTTCCTGTCCCAGAGACTCGACCCTCCCCCCCCCCAACACTTTGATCACTGATCAGGTTTCTGATCGTCAAGGAAACGTCTGTGTTGGATTTCATGACCTCGTCGTCGAAGGCGGCGGCGTCTTTTTCTAAAAACTGATCTGGAGGATCAATGAGTCAGTGCGATCGATCGAAGTGACGAACAGGAAACAGGACAAACTGTACAACATCACACACATCAAATAAAACCCTCTGATTGGACGAGGCTGACGGCTACAAGCAGAGCAAGGCGAGTGTGTGTGTGTGTGTGTGTGTGTGTGTGTGTGTGTGTGTGTGTAGTTGGTGGAGGGGTTTGGGATAACAGATGGTGTGTGTGTGTTGGCACAGTGTGACGCCATCCAAAAGTCCTGATGCCATCGTATTCTGCTTCCTGTCTCAGAGGAAGCTCAGTCTGTTCATCTGTGTGTGTGTGTGTGTGTGTGTGTGTGTGTGTGTGTGTGTGTGTGTGTGTGTGTGGCTCAGCAGCAGCAGTGACTCTCTCTCTCTCTTGCTCGCTCTCAGACCACGGTGCTGACGGAGGGATCTGATAGGTTGAGCTGGCCGGTGATGTCAGTCGGGTACGGCTACAGGGAGAGGGACAAGAAAAAGAAAAGAGAGAGAGAGAGAGAGAGAGGAAGCAAAGGAGACACACATGTTAACACGTTCATCTTCATCACACACACGCACGCACGCACGCACGCACGCACACACACACACACACACACACACACACACACACACACACACACACACACACAGCGAAGTCGACCTCAGAGCCAAGATGGCGGCGTCTGTTTCTACCTGCTGTCACATGTTGTTTTTGTTTATAAAATGATAAATTTGTCTCAGGAGGTTTTTTTTAGACCTGGACCAGATCAAAACCTGGACCAGATCAGAACCTGGTTCCTGTGGACCCAGTATGAAACCGTGTTTGTTTTTATGTGAGTTTTAGTTGATTTACTTGTGCAGAAGTGTTCACCAGACATCAGGCTGTGCACTACATGATGCTGTTATTGGTTTTGTATCATAACAACAGATAGATTTAGGCTTTATTAAATAAATATGTTTTATATATTATTTCACTTCCTCACAACCTGAAAAATAGATTAAATGCAGCAGTTATCAGGTTAATGAGTGTTGAGTGTAAATGACACAACAGTGTGTTTCATGTGTGAAGTTTGACTGACAGTAAGTTACAGTCAGCAGCTGATCGAGCCGAGAAATATATTACAGTTAATAAACTCGTGGCTGCAGGGATTTCACCTTCTCCTGCTATTATTGCTGTTATTATTATTATTGTTATTATTATTGTTATTATTGTTATTTTGCTTCTCTGTGTCTCTCTCCTTCTTTTTCTCGAGGCAGATGGCGCCACCTGGAGTTCTTCCTGTTAAAGGGATGTTGGGTCTCTGTGAGATGACTTCTGTTGGGATTTGGTGCTTTATAAATAAAACTGAATTGAATTGAGAAGTGACATATTAACAGAAATGCATTCTGGGATATTTAGCCTTCAGCCGACCACTAGTGTAACTTCATCATCAGTTACTTATAGATAAGAAACGCTCCTGTAAGGTGTCAAATATGGAGGAAATGTCAGGAAGAGTAACAGAGGAGGGAAACAGCAACATGACGTATAAATAAAGTATTTAAATCTTCATGTAGGAGGATAACATTTACAGAATAATCTTAATCCTGATAATCATGCATGTTATATTACATATTTTAACGGATCAGCTAAAATAAATCTGATTAAATGTGTTTCGTGTTGCAGCTGCAGATCAGAGTCGACATCAGAGAGAATATGGAAAATGCAGTATTTACAGTATTTACAGTATTTACAGTATTTACATTTATTTACAATAAAATGTCCACATCAGGATAAACCTGGAAATGTTAATTATTCAGTGTTTATGGAGATAAACTATAAACGCCTGACTTCCAGTTAAACTGAGATGCTTTTATTTAGAAGGTTTCCTGTTGTTGTCGTTTGCTGAAAGAAAGAAGAAGGTGAACCCTCCAGATGTTTCTACCAGCTGATGTTTTACTGCAACATCACAGATTTTGGATTTTCACTCAAACTTTCAACATTTTGCCAAAATTCGTTAATAAACATTTTGTCATTGTGTTGATTTAGCAGCGTTACATTTCTAGTAATTTCATTAATGAACGTAACTTCTAGGAGACGGAGCTGGAAATAAAGGACGACAATAAACGATTATTTACATTATTGATTCATCTGCCAACTATTTTATCTTTGAAATATTAGAAATTGCCGCCGTGATGTTTGATGTTTGTCACAAAGAAAAACAGAAACGTCACATCTGAGAATCTGGAAACAGGAAAAACGACTGAAACGATTCATCAATTTTCAAAATAAATGCAGACGGGACTCTTCCTGGTGATCAGAAACACGGATTAGTGAACGTCTGAACGTCGACCGTCAGCGTCTTACTGGTTGAATAAAAACATTTATTTTAACATTGAAAGTAAAAACAGGATTTTCTGATCTGAGCTTCTCTGTAAATAATAAATGAAGACGTGTTTGCATGAACATGTATTTATATTTAAACATACTAACGTATGCATGTACATGTCTGTATAAACTGATATAATATGTATGTGTAGATGCTGTATATGTGAGTAAATATCTCTGCACCAGAGTTTATATTTTATTTATTTTATTATTTATGTTTGATGTGTCCTGAAAGTTCCTGAACTGTTTTATGATAAAAGTTCAGAGTTTTAGAAATTCATCTGAAAATAATTTGAAAAAAAAAAAAAAAACAGTTTGATGAGAAATAAAAACATCCTGATGACTCAGTTAGAATCTGATCTGATACATTATGTTACAATACGTTATGATAAAATATGATAAAATAAGATAAGATACGAGATATGATACTATATGTTACGATATGATATAATATAATATACTATATGACACTATAACATACTGTATGTTAAGATTCATGTTACGGCAGCACAGAGACTCTTTGAATTAAATACATAAAAAATTAAATAAGAGATTTAAGAAATTAGAGCGACGACATTCAGGAGAATCTCACTAAGTTTGTGTTTTACTCATAAAGTAGAACATTAATGAAGGACTGTCACTGATTCATTATGATTTAAAATAAATAAGCAAAAAAGTAAAGTTTATAAATCTAACGATGATTTTGTGTGGAGTCTGACTTTAAACTGGAAGAGTTGGATGAGTGAAGCTCCAGCAGGAAGCTGCGTTGTTCCTGGTGACCAGCAGGGGGCGACGCCACCGGCTGCACAGTCTGATTGTATCTGGATTTATCACCTCAGTAAACTGTTTCCTGGTGAGTTTATGGTCTCAGTCGCTGGTTTCAAGTCTTCTTCAACACAGCGTGACGTTCATTTAGTAAATTATGGTCCCGTTTAATTTAAATTTGACAGTAAAGCAGCGTATGTTTTAGGGTGTGGCTACGTTGTGATTGACAAGCCGCTACCACGGCAACAACGTTGGTTAGGTAACGTAACCGTGACGTGTAGGCGGAGCCGTTTTCAGTTCATAACAGTTAGCGTTAGGTTGCGATAGAAGATCCTCTAATGAGTCAACTGGTCAGTTTATTTAGTTTTAATGGTTTTAAGCCTCTTTTGCACTAGTGGAAATTAGCATTAGCATTAGCATTATCACTGTTAACCATAGATTATAAATGCACCATTCTAACCAAGCTAGCAGCTAGCGTTATGGTCAGCTCCGCCCTCTCGTCCAAATATGGTCACTTTTGGCTTCAAATATCCAAGATGGCGACGGTGAAATCACTAAACTTGGAGGCTTCAGAGCGGCGGTTCACCGACCAGCGGGCGACGTCACCGTCTATATTTATTTTACAGTCGATGGTGAAACTTTTTGTTCTTCAGGTTTCAGTCTGCTGCTGCTGAATTAAATATTATCTTCTGTCCTGTAGTGTGAGCTGAGCAGACGCTCCGCTCCGCCGGCGCCACGGCGGCCATTAAACTTTCATCTGTCGCCTCGAGGTCGTCGGTTCAACTCTGTCTGTCTGACGTCGTCTGGTTTCTGTTGGTTGTCAGTAACTCAGTTTGGTTTTTGTTCTGCTCTGTTTGACTTGAGTGTTGATAATCTGTCCCCCCCCTCCCTTGCCTGGGTGTTGCCATGGAAACAGATGTGGTTATAATGTGGATTGTTTTTGAGCCTCTCTGCTCTGAAACCTTCAGCGAGAGAAGAAGAAGAAGAAGAAGAAGCGAAGTCTGTCCTGCTGTTCATCAACTCAGCAGACGTTTGTCCGCCATCTTGGCTCTGATTCAAACCTCCGTTAGAAACACGAAGCGTCCTGCAGACAGACTGGACTCTGCTCCAGTTTAACCAGTGACACTGTTTACTGGTGCTGAGCGTCATTAATACTGACTAATAAATCAGTTTAATCCATTTTAAATGAAATCTGTGACACAGTAAAGTTCAGTCTGATGTGTGAAGGATGAGTTTTGAACAGGCTGGAATTAGCTCACTAGCTAGTGTTAGCATTCTGCACCAGCTAACAGTTAGCTTAGCTCTGTGCACAGATAAACATGCTAACAGTTGTTTGAAGTTTCCTTTTATAAACAGAAATGAAAAAGAAAGTGTTTCAATATTCAGATATAAACTTTAAAAGTTTTACGACTGATTTTTGTTCTTCTTCTGTTTGTAGCAACAAAAACTCAACATGAACCAGAACATCCTTCTCATAAATACTAAACAAAAAATATCAAACTAACTTCAAATACCAGGAAGTAGACGGAGCTCGATGTCTGTCTGGGAACTTTTTGGTATTTGAGAATTTTAATATTTCAGAAACTAACATTTAAAAGTGAAAAAGAAACTTGATCTTCAAGCAGTTCTGGTTTCAGGGAAAGAAAAAACGTCTGTTGCAGAGCTGCAACAATTAGTTCATTAATCAATTAGTTACTATTTTGATAATTGATCAATTGTTTTGAGTCATTTTTGTAAGAAATAAAATCAAAAATTCTCTGATTTCAGCTTGTTAAATGTGAATATTTTCTGGTTTCTTTCGTCTCTGTGACAGTAAACTGAAGATCAGTTTAGTTGCAGCTTCAGTCTGTTTTTTTTAGTTTTTGAATGATTATTTTTTACCTGATACAGAACAAAAATCAAGTCTAATCTTTATATCTGACCTTTCTGTGTAATCAACACTTTGTTTTTCATCTTTTGTTTCTGTTTATAAAATGAAATTTAAAATATTAAAACAACAATCTGCTCTGATCTGTTTCTGATGATCATTATTTTACTTTAAGGACTCGAGTTGTGACTCAGTTCTCAACCCTGGATGTGTGTGTGTGTGTGTGTGTGTGTGTGTGTGTGTATGTGTGTGTGTGTGTGTGTGTGTGTGTGTGTGTGTGTGTGTGTGTTGGTGTGTGTGTGTGTGTGTGTTGGTGTGTGTGTGTGTGTGTGTGTGTGTGTGTGTGTGTGTGTGTGTGTGTGTGTGTGTGTGTCGGTCGGTCGGTCGTGCTTGCAGAGGAGGACAGAGGTAGTGTGTGTGTGTGTAGTCTGGACACCATTCAAATCCACTGAGAGAAAAAACACTCATATAGAAAATAAAGAGAGATGATCACAAAGAGAAATGAGTTCAAGTCTGACCCCCCCCCCCCCCCCCCCCCCCCCCATCACTTCCTCACCTTATCAATTACCAATCAATAACTTGAGTGATCAGTCTATGTTTGGACATAAAACAACAGCAGAGACACAGCTGATCACTCTGCACCATTTTCATTCCCTTCATGAATAAAACAACAGGATCTCTGCAGAGAGAAGGGATGCCAAATGTCTAACCGCTGTGGAGTTAAAACACAAAGAAACACAAAACTTCATCACAGAATATTTGGCACATTTCAGAGCTGCTGTTAGAAACTTCAGCTCTTAAAGACGATTTCACAAGCTGAATATGACAACGGCAGAGTTTGGCTCCGAGCTGATATTTATTCACTAATCAGGCCCCAGCAGGTTCAATATGTGCTGATATCTGTGTGATCATTTGATTTACTGCTAATTTGTTTGGTAATATTCACCAGAGAAGCATCATATAAACTAAAATGATGAAGGTGCTTCAAGTAGTTTCAGCAGTTGTATTTAAGCTTTTAAGGCCTCGTTTTATAGAAAAGCGTTGAGTTAAAGTTTTAATCCTTCAGATTTTAGGTTTTTAGTGTTCAGAGTATTTACAGACTGACAGACGCAGCGTCTAATCCACATTTACTACTGTTCACTCCTCTGCAGCTGTATCACGGCTGGATTATCTTACTGCTAATGCTAACACTACATTTCCTTGTGCAGCTGTATCACGGCTGGATTAGCTTACTGCTAATGCTAACACAACATTTCCTTGTGCAGCTGTATCACGACTGGATTAGCTTACTGCTAATGCTAACACAACATTTCCTTGTGCAGCTGTATCACGGCTGGATTAGCTCACTGCTAATGCTAACACAACATTTCCTTGTGCAGCTGTATCACGACTGGATTAGCTTACTGCTAATGCTAACACAACATTTCCTTGTGCAGCTGTATCACGACTGGATTAGCTTACTGCTAATGCTAACACAACATTTCCTTCTGCAGCTGTATCACGACTGGATTAGCTCACTGCTAATGCTAACACAACATTTCCTTGTGCAGCTGTATCACGACTGGATTAGCTTACTGCTAATGCTAACACTACATTTTCTCCTGCAGCTGTATCATGACTGGATTAGCTTACTGCTAATGCTAACACAACATTTCCTTCTGCAGCTGTATCACGGCTGGATTAGCTTACTGCTAATGCTAACACAACATTTCCTTGTGCAGCTGTATCACGGCTGGATTAGCTTACTGCTAATGCTAACACAACATTTCCTTGTGCAGCTGTATCACGGCTGGATTAGCTTACTGCTAATGCTAACAACATTTCCTTCTGCTGCTGCTTCACATTAAAAGACAGAGTGAAACACAGGGTGGCTTTTATTGTGAAGCAGCCACCGGAAACACAATGTGTTCGTCAGTGTCTTTATTCTTTATTAAAACGAAGACTGTAGTGTTTAAACCGTGCCTGCTGTTACCACGGTAACCACAGGGGTCACCAAATCAACCCGGACTGAAATCTGAAGGATTATAACTTTAAAATATTAGTTTTAAAACATTTAAAGAGTAACTTCTCTGAAACTCTCCAGCGGTTTAACGTCTCACCTGGCTGCAGTGATGCACAGGTGTACTCAAGGACACTGTGATGTCACTGCTGGATGTCGTTACAGGTGATTATTATTATTATTCTATTAAAATGTAATTGATTGATCTCTAACTATCATGGGAAGGGGTGGAGGGGGGGACAGCTCGTTTTTGCCACCAAGCAGGTTCATCTGGTTTTGTTTTATTCCAAACTGAGGCTGAAAAAGGAAAAGTGAAGCAGCCGGCGGCAGAGGGGTCAAAACCATCAACACTGATGACAGAAATGATCAGGAATTATTGATTTTTAACGAAGCCGAGCGTCAGAAATGACAGCTCGATGATTAGTGCTGACAGAGAAGCCTGTGGGGCGAGCAGAGCTGTAACAACAGTCATTTATTATGAGGGAGAAGCCGTTTACTCCCCGACACATCATCGACTCTGACAGGTCTAATTCAGCAGCTCCTAAAACTGTCGGCTGGAAGCGAACGCTGTAAATGAGAGAAAGTGTTAGTGGAGGGGAACGAGTCGGAGCCGGCCGACCTGCAGGCAGACGAGAGCTGGTCGTTAAAACTGTGGAAAGGCTTGTGGGATGTTTTGAAGGCGTTGACAGCGAGATGAAGGGACACAAACAGAGAGGTGACAGGAGAGAGGACAGGGAGGAGGAAAACACACCGGACAGGACAGAGAGCCAGAGAGGAAGGGATGAGAGGACAAAGGTCCACAAGAGAGGAGAGACCACACAGTCTGACCCTCTTCACTTCTCCTTTGCAAGAGGACGACACGGTGTGAGAAATAAAAATCCTGACGCCGACCCACAAAATAAAAACCCCCCCAACGAACCCTGACTGAGCGCACGGTGTCTGTCTTCACGGCTCGGTCTGAGTCCTTTCGTCTGTCTTTGTGGGACAGATGATCGGATGGAGGCAAAGATGGCCGATGGACAGACAGTCAGCAAGGAGATGGTGGAGCTGGGGATGACAGGGGTGGAGAGGAGAGGAGGAGAGAGGAGAGGAGATGAAGAGGAAGACAAATGACAAAACATCACAAAAATAATACAAGATAAAACAGAAGAGGCTGACTGAGAGGAGGAGAGGAGAGGTGAAGGATGAAGCTGAGATATGGAACCAAAGAGAGGAGGTGGAGGTGGAGGTGGAGGCAGGAGAGGAGGACAGGAGGGAGGAGGAGGAGGGTAGGTGAGTCTTCATCTCCTTACCGTGGCGTCCCCGGAGGCCCTACGGCGTTTGAGGTCGGAGGTCGCAGTGATGGACCTAAAAGAGGTTTTCAGTTTGGGCTCGGGCTCTGCTCTACCACTTTTCCTATCCTAAAATAAATGATACGATAGGTGCAACACACACATTAACACACGCAGGAGAGACACGTCAACACCTCAGCTACACTCCCTCCTCGCCGCCACAGGTGTGTGTGTGTGTGTGTGTTTGAGTCATGAGGACAGAGTATTACAGTTCACACACGACTATACAAATACAGTATTATGCAGTATGATAAAGTATAGTGTGATATAGTGCTAGTATAGTACATATAATAGTGTAGTATAGTATGATAAAGCATGGTGGAGTATAACACAGCATATCATGGTATAGTGATAGAACAGTGCAGTATAATACATAGGATAGCACAGTATAGTTATAATATTTAACATAGTACAGAAGTAGAATATTGTACATACTATACATAGTACAGTATAGTACAGTATTTCATAGTATAATGGGAGGATAGTATAGTAATAATATTTAATATAATATAGTAATAGAATAATCTACATAGCATAAAGTAGGTTGTTGTCCAGTATAGTATAGTATAGCATAATATAGTATAGTATAGTGTGGTATAGCAAAGTATAGTGTAGCACAATATAGCATAGTATAGTATACCATAGTATAGTATAGTATAGTATAGTATAGTATAGTATAGTATAGTATAGTATAGTATAATATAGTATAGTATAGTACAGTATAGCATAGCATAGCATAGTATAGTATAGTATAGTATAGTATAGTATAGTATGGTATAGTATAGCATAGCATAGTATAGTATAGTATAGTACAGTATAGCATAGCATAGCATAGTATAGTATAGTATAGTATAGTATAGTATAGTATAGCATAATATAGTATAGTATAGTATGGTATAGCATAGCATAGCATAGTATAGTATAGTACAGTATAGCATAGCATAGCATAGTATAGTATAGTATAGTATAGTATAGTATAGTATAGCATAATATAGTATAGTATAGTATGGTATAGCATAGCATAGCATAGTATAGTATAGTATAGTATAGTATAGTATTGTATGGTATAGTATAGTATAGTATAGTATAGTATAGTATAGTATAGTATAGTATAATATAGTATAGTATAGTATAATATAGCATAATATAGTGTAGTATAGTATGGTATAGTATAGCATAGCATAGCATAGTATAGCGCATAATATAGTATAGTATAGTATGGCATAGTATAGCATAGCATAGCATAGCATAGTATAGTATAGTAGAGTATAGTATAGCATAATATAGTATAGTATAGTATGGTATAGTATAGCATAGTATAGTATAGCATAATATAGTATAGTATGGCATAGTATAGCATAATATAGTGTAGTATAGTACAGTATTATATAGTATAGTATAGTATAGCACAATATAGTATAGTCTAGTCTAGTGTAGTATAGTATAGTATAGTATAGTATAGCATAGCATAGCATAGCATAGTATAGTATAGTGGGATAAAGTGTGGCGTATAGCATAGCATTGCATAGAAGAGTAATAGTATAGTACAATCATAGTATATCATAGTGTAGTGGTATAGTGTTGTATAATATAGTAATAGAATAATTTAATATATTATAGTACAGAATTAAACACTATAGCATAGTATAGTAAACTACCACTATAGCAATAGTATAGCTTAGTGTAGTACAGTTGTAGAAGATAGCTTAGCATAGTGTAGTATAACTGCAGTATATAGTACAGTATAGTATTGTATACAGTGGTATACAGTAATAAAGCATGCTATAGTACAGTAACAGTTAATAGTATTTTAGTATTGTATAGTAGTGAAATACTATAGTGTAGCAACTAGGCACGTTTCATGCATACAGAACTACCATCAGATCTACAGGTCAACACAGTAGTGTCAACTGAAACAGGTGTGAAGTGGTTTTATTATCCTAACAACTCGCAGAACCGATATATAAATGATTTAGTGTAGCATAATAAAGCAATAAATATAATATATAGCTCAGAACAGCATAGTATAATAAAGTACTACTACAGTAATAGTATAGCCTAGTATAATATAGTTACAGAATAAAATCCAGCATAGTGTCATGTAGTAATAGTATATACAGTAGTATAGTATACTATAACAGTATAATGTGATAAAGCCTGGTAGAATGATATAGTGTAGTGTCATATGGTAATAGTATAGTATAGTATAGTACAGTAACAGTATGTAGTACAGGTTAGTTTCGTACCATATAGTGATTGAATAGTGAAGTGTAGTATAGTGTTGTGTAGTGCTGTATAGTATACTGTAGTATACCATAGTGTAGTATGTAGCATAATGTACTAGCAGGACAACAAATATGAGTAGTAAGTAGTATAATACAGTATAGTGATATTATAGTATAGTATTACACTACTATAGTAACAGTATAGTATAGTATAGTGTAGTTATAGAATAACATTCAGCATAGTGTAGTAGTAGGACAACAAACATAGTAAATGTATAATAAAAGTATGATACAGTATAGTGATATTATAGTATAGTATTATACTACTACTACTAATAGTGTGGCATAGTAACTGTGTATAGTATAGTTTAGTTTGGTATTGTATAATAATTGAATGGTAAAGCGGAGTATAGTGTTGTATTGTGTAGTACAGTAAACCACAGTATAGCATAGTGTACTCCGTAGTATCATATATATATATATAATATAATGTAACAGTAATAGAACAATTAATATATGTAAATATGTTAATTAATGGAATGAATTTTACACATTAGAATAATAACTACCTGCTTGTTTTGTTTTCATCTTATTGTGTGTGTGTGTGTGTGTGTGTGTGTGTGTGTGTGTGTGTGTGTGTGTGTGTGTGTGTGTGTGTTGACTCGGCCATCTGCTCCTGACAGCAGCAGGTTATATAACATCCTGCACAGTCTGCGTGTTTCTGTAGACACACAACATGTCGACCTGCATGTGTGTTCGTCTGTGTAGATGTGTGTGTGTTTGAATGTGTGTGTTTGTCTATAGATATGTGTGTGTTTGTGTGTAGATATGCATGTGTGTGTGTGTGTGTGTGAATGTGTGTGTTAGTATGTGTGTGTGAATGTGTGTGTTAGTGTGTGTGTGTGTGTGTGTTAGTGTGTGTCAGTGTGTGTGTGTGTGTGAATGTGTGTGTTAGTGTGTGTTAGTGTGTGTGTGTGTGTGAATGTGTGTGTTAGTGTGTGTTAGTGTGTGTGTGTGTGTGAATGTGTGTGTTAGTGTGTGTCAGTGTGTGTGTGTGTGTGAATGTGTGTGTTAGTGTGTGTTAGTGTGTGTGTGTGTGTGTGTGTGTGTGTGTGTGTGTGTTAGTGTGTGTGTGTGTGTGTGTGTGAATGTGTGTGTTAGTGTGTGTGTGTGTGTGTGTTAGTGTGTGTCAGTGTGTGTGTGTGTGTGAATGTGTGTGTTAGTGTGTGTTAGTGTGTGTTAGTGTGTGTGTGTGTGTGTGTGTTAGTGTGTGTGTGTGTGTGTTAGTGTGTGTGTGTGTGTTCGTGTGTGTTAGTGTGTGTGTGTGTGTTAGTGTGTGTGTGTGTGTGTTAGTGTGTGTGTGTGTGTGTGTGTGTGTGTGTGTGTGTTAGTGTGTGTGTGTGTGTTAGTGTGTGTGTGTGTGTGTTAGTGTGTGTGTGTGTGTTAGTGTGTGTGTGTGTGTGTTAGTGTGTGTGTGTGTGTGTGTGTGTGTGTGTGTGTTAGTGTGTGTGTGTGTGTGTGTGTGTTAGTGTGTGTTAGTGTGTTAGTGTGTGTGTGTGTGTTAGTGTGTGTGTGTGTGTGTGTGTGTTAGTGTGTGTTAGTGTGTTAGTGTGTGTGTGTGTGTTAGTGTGTGTGTGTGTGTTAGTGTGTGTTCTTGTTCCTGTTTCAGATGAAGTTGATGTTTCAGTAAAACAGAAGACTTTCCCTCCGTTTTACTGCCGTTACAAACACACAGCAGCAGGTAAACCAACCACATGAGGACGACAGGAACAAACCAAACAAAGCAAAAGGAAATAACCTGAGGGGGGGGGCTTTAAGGAAGGCGGGCGCAGGGGGGGCTTTAAGGAGGGGGGGCGAGGGTGAGGTGGGAACATAGATGGCGAATGAGGCCTGAATGAAGCAGGGAGGATGTTTGTTCATCATGAACACATAAGATCATTATACCAACACATTGCTGCTATAATGCCGTCTCACCTGAGGGAAGGTGTGTGTGTGTGTGTGTGTGTGTGTGTGTGTGTGGGGTGTGTGTGTGTGTGGGGTGTGTGTGTGTATGTGGGGGGGGGGGGGGTTGTGGGGGTGTGTGTGTGTGTGTGTGTGGGTACGTGTGTGTGTGCGTGGTGAACAGAAGGGGGAGGGGCAGCAGCAGACAGATGTATGGTCAGCATGGGTTTTCACCTCTAACATCATATCAACATGTCATCAGTTTGACCTTTGACCCCTCACAGTGCACAGGTGTGAGGCTGTGGTCAGAGCTGGGTATCAAATCTGAGAATCTCAACTTTGTTATTTCTCTTTATGTTCAAATATTAAAACACTGATGACTGACATATTTTACTAAACAATAAATCTGCATCATTTTACTCTTTTTTATCATCAACAAATCCCACAAAAACACCAAAACCAACAAGTCACATCAGGAAGTGGAGCAGCACAAATGTGTCTCTAGACAGGGTGAGTTAGCGATCTAACTGCTAACATGCTAACCTTGGGCAAGTTATTTGAAAATTGTAATTAATTACCGATTACACATCACTCATTATAAAAGAAATTACATTATTTATTCATTACTCAGCAGCAAAAGTAATGTGTTACTTTACTCTACTTTGTTTACTCAGAATCCTCCACAGCTACATGCTAACATGTTTAACAAGCAGGAAACAGTTCGAAGGATTTACTGACAATCCAACAGCTAGCGTTAGCGTAGCCGCAGCGCTGCACACGGCACTGCAGAAGTCCCGACCTCAGCTGCACGAGTCCTACGCACTGCAACTCTGAACTCAACCAGCGTCACATGACTCCTGAATGTAGCCGTACCCGTAGCTAACGTTAGCGCGCCAGCTAAGAGCACGCAACATGTGAAGTAGATCAGAGTCTTATTTTCACCCTTTGAAAATGTTGGTACAGGTGGTAAACAAAGTACTTTAAACTACTAATACCACACTAACAATACTCTGTTAAAAGTAAAAGTATTTTTAGCAAAATGTACCTACATTTACTTAACGTCTGTTCAAGGTGGAGCTCATTTTAACTGCTTTATATACTGCTGGATAGTTTAATCTGTAGTAATGCATCATATTTTATTTGTTGATCATATATTTTTTGTGTAATATCTTAATCGTAGGAGGGACATTTTATATAGATTAGCTCCATATCTGCGAGTTTCAATAACTGCTGTGTATAAAGTTGAATTAGGAGTAAAGTAAAAGTCCGTCTCTCAATACTTTCCTCCTCCTCTACTCTGCTCCAAGCCCATTGGTTCCTACTGAAGACTTTAGAAACACCTCACAAATATATATTTTCATGTTTTAAAAATGCTCAGTAATTTCCTAAAACAGCAGTTTGGGGACTATTTTCAGCGGCGGATGAATCCACATTTGGTGCTGTGGTGAGTATTAGCAGGACAGATACGATATCTCACACAAAACCTGTTAGTAGATGAACTTACTGTTGGTTTGAGTCTGATTATTATGGGATTTATTGACAATAAGAAAAATACAGAATATCAGTTTTACTTTAAGAATAAATAAAAGTAGAATATTATGTGTAGATGTAGAAACGATACCCAGCCCTCATATCGACTCTTAAAAACTGTCACACATTCAGTTTGAAATGGAAAACAAAAATCAATAAAACACATTGATCGTGAGTTAAGAGCATCGTTGCAGCCTGAAACCCACACAGGCCTCAGACTGTTTAAACCTGACTGAGACTCTGGGGTCATGTGGGTCCCACAGACCTCCATCAGGCTCCGGTCAGTTCAATCAGGATCAATAACATTCTGTTTAAAGCATTTTTATGCCTCGATCAAACATTAAAGTCCATCAGCAGCGACAGAACAGCGGAAGACTTTGATCACAGCGTCAGTCAGTGACATGGAAAATAAAAATAACACCATCAGTATTATATAAAACACATCTGGAGCTGTTAGCCCCCCCCCCCCCCAGAACCTGCAGAGTTAATGACACATGACCTCTACTGTACTCTACTGTACTCTACTGTACTCTACTGCAGTATTATATAAAACACATCTGGAGCTGTTAGCCTGCCCCCCCCCCCCAAAACCTGCAGAGTTATAGTTAATGACACATGACCTCTACTGTACTCTACTGTACTCTGTACTCAACTTCAGTACCTCACAGTCTACTGCAATACTTTAACTACATCAAGCTCATAATACTTATGTACTTTTACTGCAATACTTTAACTACATCAAGCTCATGATACTTATGTACTTTTACTGCAATACTTTAACTACATCAAGCTCATGATACTTATGTACTTTTACTGCAATACTTTAACTACATCAAGCTCATAATACTTATGTACTTTTACTGCAATACTTTAACTACATCAAGCTCATGATACTTATGTACTTTTACTGCAATACTTTAACTACATCAAGCTCATAATACTTATGTACTTTTACTGTAGTAGGATTTTTCATGCAGGACTTTTACTTGTATTTATGAGTATTTTTACGTTGCTGTATTGGTACTTTTACTGCAGTAAAGTATCTGAGTACTTCTTCCATCACTGGTTATGACTCTGAGAACTAAGACAGCTTTTACCACCAGAATAGAAACAGCACATTATCAAAAATAAAACCTTGACTATGAAATAACGTCTCTTTATTCATATTTACTGTGAACTGTGAATGTCTTCTTCTTCTTCTGTGGTTGCAGATGTTGGTGTGAGACCAGATGAAACATGTTGTGACTGTTGATCTGTCTGAACTGAATGATTTTGGTGTAAAATGTATGAAACCTTCAGCTCATCAACACTTCCTCTCACAGTTTCCTGCTGCTGTGTTTTATGTGCTAATCCTGCTGCCGCGCTAACTCGCCTTAAGACACGACTGTTTGAAGTGCTAATCATCCACTGCTAGCTGTTAGCCTTTAGCGGCTGGTGTTTGAAGTGTTAATCCCGACAGAGAAGTGATGGTTATTAATATGTTTCTGCTCGACAGCTGCGGCCAGCTGCTGCCGAGGCTGCAGAACACAAAGACTTCACACCAGAAATCATCTTGTATTGCAGAAAAACAGACGGCAGGTTTCTTCTTCTGGTTTTTTTTACATACATACTGTAATAATCTGTGTTTATCATCATTAAACAGAGAGAAGTGTTTCTCAGCTGTTCTGATCTGTAACCTGCTGCTGGTTAAATGATCCAGCGCTCCTGTTCTGATCAATAACACATTTTTATAGCTGATATATAAATTAATTAACTTTAATACAGTATCTACTGAAG
Source organism: Thunnus thynnus (assembly GCF_963924715.1). NCBI lineage: Eukaryota > Metazoa > Chordata > Actinopteri > Scombriformes > Scombridae > Thunnus > Thunnus thynnus. The sequence continues at coordinate 39,638,834 of NC_089518.1, forward strand.
AGAGGAGTCGGTATCTTCTAATCAACATCTCATAATTCTGATACCAATCATTACAAGATCTTTCCTATTTTCTCTATTTCATTCTGTTTTTTAATTTATTATTAACAATCTATAAATTATAATTATATCTATAAATAATGACTGATTGACTTTGTGTTTCCTGCTTCATTCGTTTGATGCTTTAAAGACGATTGTGTCGTGTTACATCATGTATGTTAGTCATGTGTTAGTCATCTCATATTAGCAGCGTGACTAATAACACCACATGACGCTTCATCTCATGTTATTATACATATAGTATATATATGTTATATATTGTTACCATATTTTATGTCACATCATGTCACATGACGTCTGTATCGGTCTCTCCTCTGTGTCTCTCTGAGAACATTTTATTAATCTTTCAGGCGTCTCAGATTGATTTTTTATTGGAGACTCAGAGCTTCTTTATAAGAAGATGAATATTCAACTGAAAACGCAGAATTAAAGTCACTTACTGACCCTTTTCTGTCTTTTTCGAACTGTTTCATTTCATTTTAATGTTGTTATATTTATACTTTTTTATGTTTCTGTTGTATTCCATCATACTATTAGCTGTTATGTTTATATTCATACATACAGAGACACATCTATATGCTGTCACAGCGGTTATTGATCATTTTATGTTCTTTACATATTGATCCTGATGAGTTTTGCTGAGTTGGACAGTTTTTTGCTGCTGCAACGTCTTTGTTCATTCACAAAGAACAATAAAGTGTTTGATTCGATGTTTTCTGAGCTGTAAAGCTGCAGCAGCCGGTTTAATGACATGCAGTTATTTTTCAAGGAGATACAAGGTGATCTGGTTGCAGCCATTAGTGTCTGTGACTCAGCTCAATACATCACTGCTGATACAACGACAGCAGAACAAGATAAACTCACATTACATTCACTTTTACTTGATAAAGAAGATTCAGCAGAAGATATTTACTAAAGTTTTTACTGTTAGGGATGTAAAATACTGCGTCACTGAGAAACGTCAGTTTATTGTGGTATTTACTCAGAGATCATTTAAAATAACCTCTGATATGTGCAGTTAGAGTGGATCATTCAGGTTTTCTCCTCGTGTCTGACTATGACAAAGTCATTGACGACGAAAAAGTGACAAACTTCTTCATGAAGAGGATTTATTGTGGCTCCAGTTTCCAGCTGTTCCTAATAAACTGATCACTGTGTGTTATTTTTCCGCTGATCTCGTTAAACTTTAATACGAGACACAGAAGTGAATCTGTGAGTGTCTGACAGGTCTGAGATCAGCTGAGAGCTCGTTCATAATATTTAGCTAGTTTCCCTGTATGTGTGTGTATGTGTGTGTGTGTATGTGTGTGTGTGTGTGTGTGTGTGTGTGTGCAGACTAGGAAGTAATTGTTATAATTACTACACATATAATGAGCTGAAACTCTCTACAAAGCTCCGTAAAGCTGAGAGGAGCCGCAGGTTCATCAACATATTACACACTGACAGATCCGACTGTGGAGGGATGGAAACATATGTTATTATAGAGATATATGTTATAAAGGGTTTAAAGAGGAAATCAGGGTTAAAGAGGTTATTAGCTGCAGTAAAATAACGAACATATGAATCAGTGATAGTTGCAGCTGCTCATCAGTGAAACAAGCGTCTGGCTTTACGTCTACACAGAAACAGGAAACAGTTGTCGGGGTCAGAAGCGTCTCGGCCTCATTAGTGCGACAGCAGTGAACCAGCTGACTGAAGTGAAGTGAACTGAAGTGAACAGGAGGTTTGAATCCCTGTGGACACGATGATAACTGTTACGGCTCTACAGCAGCCGCGTGTTTGTTTTCCCATCATGCTTCAGTGAGGAGGCGGTTCTGGGGATCGCTCCGAGGTTACAACATGAACCTGACAAGAAGCAGCATTAATATTTCTGTCAGAGACTCCGCAGAGTGTCTCAGTGGTCGTCCTGTCTGCTTCCTTTAAAGACGATATTATACAATCAAATTTATATCGTCAGTGTTCTCAAAGACGCTTTACAAACCAAAGAAAGAGACACAACAAGAGAGATGCTTGTCCTCGCTGTAATCATTCCTCCTGTTCATACTGGATATTAAAAGATCCTTCAAATGTGCTTTCAATGGAAGTGATGGAGGCCAAAATCCACAGTGTGTCCACACAGTCATTTAAAAGTCTGTGTGAAGCTTCTATTCAGCTTCAGCAGTCTGAGTTAGTCATATCAAGTGGATATCTGACACATTTACAGTCTTTGTGTTTCCCTGTTGAGCTGCAGGTGGAAGTATAGTAACAAAAAGAGGAACTTTGGCACTAAAAAGACTGTAACGTTGAAAGATATCTACTTGATTTGACTCATTTAGACGCTGAAGCTTCATATTAGCTTCAGATCAACTTTTGTGGATTTTGTCCTCCATCACTTCCATTGTAAGGTCGTTATGAAGACTTGATAATTAATTTAATTTCCTTTCATATGTTTTTATTGGGATGACTGACTGTCTTTAGAAGACAATGTGATTCTGCATTTAAAGAAAAGTTTCCTTATGTTGTAAATGTTCTTTGTTATTTTGATTAAAAAAAAGATTTTATAAAGAAATTCCTTTCATTCTTCCTTCATGTGTGTGCAAACAGATCAACAGATCAGCTTCATAATGTTTATTTTCTTCTCTCTGCTCAGTAAACAAACACAGAGACTTTCACTCTAATGTGTCTCTGTTTGTCTCTGCTTCCTCTCTCCACTCTGATAATTAGATAAATATATTATTTAAAAGACTAATAAACAAAATCTGCATTCCAACAGTGAACAATCTAAACTTGAACAACATAAAACTGTGTATAAATCAGTGCAGCCTGACTCAGCTGTTAAACATGTTAAACATGTAATAATACGACGTTCATGGTAATAAACACGCTACCCGAGAAACAAGCTAACGGCGTCAAACTGATTGTTGTAACATTCATGTACAGAGTTCAACACATGCTTAAGATTATTGTTGTAATTCAAACACTTTCTTCCTGGAAAATAGAACACAATAGAACACAGTAGAACACAGTAGAACACAGTAGAATAATGGATACAGCAAGGAAGAGCTGAGTATCTCACTGTTCTCTAGTACAGTAGAGAACAGTAGAGAACAGTAAATTGGGGTATAGTAGAGGTCAGTAGAGCTTTTAGAGTACAGTGGAGTAGATTTCAGTAGAGAACAGCAGAGTTCTGTACAGTAGAAACCAGTGGGGTAGATCTGAGGAGAGAACAGTAAAGTACCTGCAGATTCTTCCTCCAGACGTTCACGGCGGCGAACGCGAGCTGCATCTGTTTCCTGCGAGCGTCTTTGTGTCGTTTGTAGGCGATCTCGATGAAGATGAGGAAGATCCCGGCAACGATGCCGCCGGCAACCAGCATGAACACACCTGAGGAGGACAGATGAAGACAGGTGAGGACAGGAGAGGACAGGTGAGGACAGATGAAGACAGGTGAGGACAGGAGAGGACAGGTGAGGACAGATGAGGACAGGTGAGGACAGGTGAGGACAGGAGAGGACAGGAGAGGACAGGTGAGGACAGATGAGGACAGGAGAGGACAGGTGAGGACAGATGAGGACAGATGAGGACAGGAGAGGACAGGTGAGGACAGGAGAGGACAGGTGAGGACAGATGAGGACAGGAGAGGACAGGTGAGGACAGATGAGGACAGGAGAGGACAGGTGAGGACAGATGAGGACAGGAGAGGACAGGTGAGGACAGGTGAGGACAGGAGAGGACAGGTGAAAACAGGTGAGGACAGGTGAGGACAGGTGAGGACAGGTGAGGAATGGTGAATCTTTAATCTTCAGCAGAACAGTCTGTAGAGGACGGGGACGCTGAGTCGGTCTGTTTCCTACCTGCCATGTTCTCGAAGGTGAGGGTAGCGGGGGCGTTGCTCCTGGAGTCACACTCCTGGTATCGAACCCACGTCTTGTCCAGATCCTCCATGAAGCCATTCTCATGAGAACTGTGGAGAAACAACAAAAACATGGAGACACACCGAGTACAAATTTATACCAACAACACACGAGTCTGATCAAGGTACGAGTCAGACAGGAGCAGCTGTTCAGCAGGGTATCTAAAAGGGGTATCCATGGGGTATAAGTACTAACAAAGGGGTATCCATGGGGTATCAGTACTAACAAAGGCGTATCCATGGGGTATCAGTGGTAACAAAGGGGTATCCATGGGGTATCAGTACTAACAAAGGGGTATCCATGGGGTATCAGTAGTAACAAAGGCGTATCCATGGGGTATCAGTACTAACAAAGGCGTATCCATGGGGTATCAGTACTAACAAAGGGGTATCCATGGGGTATCAGTGGTAACAAAGGGGTATCCATGGGGTATCGGTAGTAACAAAGGGGTATCCATGGGGTATCAGTAGTAACAAAGGGGTATCCATGGGGTATCAGTAGTAACAAAGGGGTATCCATAGGGTATCAGTAGTAACAAAGGGGTATCCATGGGGTATCAGTACTAACAAAGGGGTATCCATGGGGTATCGGTAGTAACAAAGGTGTATCCATGGGGTATCAGTAGTAACAAAGGGGTATCCATGGGGTATCAGTAGTAACAAAGGGGTATCCATGGGGTATCAGTAGTAACAAAGGGGTATCCATGGGGTATCAGTAGTAACAAAGGGGTATCCATGGGGTATCAGTAGTAACAAAGGGGTATCCATGGGGTATCAGTAGTAACAAAGGGGTATCTGTGAGGGGTCTGTGAGGTTTCAGAGTCATCAGTAGGGTACCAGTAGAACTCAGGAATGTTGAGATTTAATATTGCTGTCCTTTGATAAAACCTGACAGTTTGACTGACAGACTGACTTCATATCAGTGTGAATGTGACAGTTTAACAACCAAAGCAGCAGGAATAAAATCAGAGTTTTTATGAACTGTTGGGTGTTGAGTGAATCGAGCTAATTAGCGTTAGCAGCTTTATTTCCAGCCTGTCTGTGATGATGCATCAGCTGGTTTTCTTCAGTAACATTGTCGGTAGCGGGTGTTAACAGGCTAAGCTAACAGTGTGTCAGCAGGGTTGCATCAGCAGCAGTCCGGATGGAGGAGCTGCTAACCAGCCTGAGAAAACTACAACTGTGGGTCTGTGTAATGCTAATCAGTTCAAGTTTACATATAAAAAATGAAGTTCCAGCGACCAGCTCGCCATTCTCACACAGGCTTCACTTAACAGCTTCCCACTCTGAGCGTGACAACAGAGGAAAATGGCCACCGTGTGAATATGGTCCATTAGAGGAGCAGCAGTAAAGTGTCGATAGGATATCATAAGGTGTCAGTGGGGTATCAGTAGAGTATTAGTAGGGTGTAAACTGGGTACCTGTAGTGTTCCAGTCGGGTATCTGTGGGTTTACCTGAGAATAGCCAGAGAAACGTTCTGTTTCCACGGACTGTCCTTCCTCATTCCAATCCCGAATCCAGAGCGGAAGAAAAGCTCTCCCGTCGTCACCAGATCACACTTCTGCGACGCCTCGAACTCCAACACAGCGCTGTCCCAGATGAAGGCATGCAGCTTACTACAGGAGGAGGAGGAGGCACAAACATTAGGTATGTGGAGGTGGAGCTCAGTATAAGCAGGTGGACCATAAGAAATAATCACCTGTTCACAGTAAAACAGCTTATTTCACCTGTGAGGTATAAAGGCTAATTTCAGAACTGTTATCCTAAGAGCCTACTTGTCTCTGACGGCTTGGATGGCCTCAGCGGCGCTCTCGTAGTTGTGTTTCTCCATGTGCCGGTACATTGTGCTCAGCTCCACCTGCCGTCTGAAGTAAATATCCACCGAGCTCTGCTTCACTGTGGCGTAGATGAACTTATCTGATGGGTTACGCAGCTAAAAACAACAAAGTACAGCACAGAACACAGAGTCAGGAATTTATTCTGATCAAACACAAGCTACTGAAATTAAAAACAAAGCTCAGTCTTTTAGCATTTCAGTCTGTTGATTTCATGTCACCAACAGAAACCGACGTCTCCTGTTGGCCACTGAAGATGAGTTGTAGGAATCTCTAGCAGGACATTTGCTCTTTGTGCATTCTGGGAGGGAAAGAATCAAGGTTTTACCGAATGTAAAATCCTTTGAGGTAAAATTTGTGATTTGTGATATTGGGCATTATAAATAAAAGATCCAAAAACAACCAAATAAAAGCGACCTGATGTTGTAGAAACTGATGGCAACACACAACCAGCAGGAGGAGCGAATAACGTCAAACAATAGCAAAGCTGTAGACTCAGGATTTCAGACAAAAATAAGGACTTGACTTAAACTGAACTGCTGTTAAACGTGACGTGCCCCATAAAATCCCGCAACAATAAAAGACACAGAAGACCGGGACAGGCGGAACTTTCATGGCCAAAAACAGAATATTTCATTATTAGCTCCGTGTCAGGAGTTCAAAGGTTTTACAATTCATCCATAAACCATAACTAATAACTAACTAATAAATAAAAAAAGAACATTGGAAGGGTGAAAGATGAAGGTAACACCCCAAAACATCTGATCAGGGAGGGCAATATGTTTCCTCTGAAGACACCACAGTTCATGTATTTTCAGTAGGACAGGACGGAGGAGTCTCACCCTGGGGTCATTGATGCCAGTGATGCGCTCCTCAGGCCGGTCCAGCACCAGGAAGGCTGCCAGGTTGGCAGTATATGATGCCACGATGATCATGGCGAATCCTGCCCACACCATACCCAGAATCCTCGCTGAGAAACTCCTGGGAGCTCCTGCTCAGGCAGAGAGCACAGACACATGTTAGTGTTGTGTTGTGGATACAGTAGTACTGTTTATTTCACAGGAGGAGACGACGTGTCGGGTCACCTTCTCCTATCCCAGAGTTCAGCAGTACTCCCCATGAGAACCACATGGCGGAGGAAAGGGTGAGGGCGTCCTCTTCTTCTTCTTCACTGTTCACTTTAAACCTTCCGAACGGGCTGCAGATACACAGGAGCACTGTGTTATATAACATTATACTCTGTGTTATTGTGTCGCACTTTATATTGTACTTTATCACATCAGTAGTGAATTGTCCAGTATCCTACTGGACTGTATCACACTGTCATGTGTCGCATTGTGTTTTGTGTTGATTAGTATTGTATCGTATCGTATCGTATCGTATCATATCGTATCATATTGTATCGTATCGTATCATATCATATCGTATCATATTGTATCGTATCGTATCATATCATATCGTATCATATTGTATCGTATCATATCGTATCATATTGTATCGTATCATATCGTATCATATCGTATCATATTGTATCGTATCATATCGTATCATATTGTATCGTATCATATCGTATCATATTGTATCATATTGTATCATATCGTATCATATTGTATCGTATCATATCGTATCATATTGTATCGTATCATATCGTATCATATCGTATCATATTGTATCATATCGTATCATATTGTATCATATCGTATCATATTGTATCGTATCATATCGTATCATATTGTATCGTATCATATTGTATCATATCGTATCATATTGTATCATATCGTATCATATTGTATCGTATCATATTGTATCGTATCGTATCGTATCATATCGTATCATATCGTATCGTATCATATCGTATCATATTGTATCGTATCATATCGTATCATATCGTATCATATCGTATCATATTGTATCGTATCGTATCGTATCATATCGTATCATATCGTATCATATTGTATCGTATCGTATCGTATCGTATCATATCGTATCATATTGTATCGTATCGTATCATATCGTATCATATTGTATCGTATCATATCGTATCATATTGTATCGTATCATATCGTATCGTATCGTATCGTATCGTAGTGTATTATGTCATATTGTGCTGTGTTACGTTGCAGTGCTTACCTGAACCGGTCTAATAGGTAAAGCATCACTGCCACCACATGGACCGACAGACCGACTAACAGCCACAGTGTGCTCTGGAACGGTTGCATGAATGAGTCCAGAGTGCTGCGCGGGATTTCCTGAACACACAAAAAACCAACACACAGACTTTAGGGCAAAGAAAGAAACATGATCTCAGAGGCTTTACAGTGTTTTACAACGTTCTGTCATCTACACCAAAACAAATCTGTTCAAATATCTGACGTTGCCTCAAACTCCATAACATAACATAACAGAACAGCAGGTGTGAGACATGAAAGGAAAGTGTTGAGATTCTTTTTCTGTCCAAATATGACGTTTCGGTTGAGCTTCCTGCTATAAATCAGCCTTCAAACTGGTCCAGGATTCATCATGTAAAGCAACGTTAGAACACAGCATATCAACAGACAGCAGTTAGTATCTGTCAGCTGCTTCTTTCATTTGACCCAGAATCACACTGGAGTTTATAAAAACACTGTGATGGTTTCAGACACCACTGGAGGGTCGATGGAAACTATGGATCTGCCTCCTGCTGCTGTGGAGCCGATCGCTGGCTGTGAACTGGGTCACTCCGACCAAAAATATCCAGAAACATCCTTCAGAGCAGCGTGAAGGACTGACGCGAGGACAGATGTGACTGTTTCATCAGGTCTGTTTAATCTCATCACACAGAGAACAACGTGCTCTTCCTCCTGCTGTGTGCCTGTTTCTGCCTGACCCATGATGCTCAGCGACCGTTGCTATGGTGAAGACGCCAGCGACATATTAACATATAGTCAGTATAACATTATGTAGTACTGCAGATTATTGGTTATGATCGGGATCAACGTACTTTACTGAACATTGAACTGTAAAGAAAATAATGTTCTATGGACAAAGAAATGAAGTGCATGAAATATAAGAAAGGTGATGAGAGAATAAATTAAACATAAATAATTAATAAATAATTACATCATGTAACAGTGGAGGTTGAATAAAATGCACAATCTAAAGTCCAGTTTGATGAGTGTAGGGCTTAAATGTAAAGTTCAGTTTTATCTGTCGCTGGCGTCTTCACCATAGCAACGGTTGCTGAGGATCATGGGTAGGCTAATGTAGCCGCTTCCGCTATCGTACAAAACTGACAAAAATACTTGATTTCTAAACCAAAATCGCCCGGTCTTTTAGATTTGGTTTTCTGGAATAGATCACGTGACTTCGTTTTTGGTTTCAAACGCAAAAACGAATCGGCTGAATGTCAGCAGACCTGCTGGATATTCAATCCAAAAAGGAAAAAACGATAAAACAAATCAGCAAAAACCAAAAACGGGCCGCGTTTGATTAGTTTTTCGTTATTTGATTCTGACACCAAAAATGTTTTTTTGTTTTTTGTTTTGAAACAAATAACAGATTTACTGTTTCTGGGTTTTTGAATTACAATTGAATTATGAATCATGTGTTGTTCAGCTCCAACATGTACGGATGGATTTGAGAAGTTGACATTTGGAGTAAAGAAGGAGAAAAAGAAGTGAAATCCTGCTACTATAGTTTGTTTACGTAGCCTCCGGAGCCGGAGGAAGCTTCCTGAAGCTGACCAATCAGAACAGAGTGGGCTCATCAGGAGGCGGGGCCTTAAAGAGACAGGAGCTAAAACAGCCTGTTTCAGACAGAGGCTGAACTGAGGGGCTGCATAAAGGACCAGTAGAAGATCAATAAGCAGTTTTTATTCCAGTAGAGCCCCAGAATATAAATATAGAGGCTGGAGATGAGCAGAATATTTGTCCTTTTATAAACACACAATGATATATTGATATCTGCTGGCTGATCTCACCTCTCTGTCCTCAAACTCAGAGTAAAGCGGCGTCAGCTCACCTTCTTGACAAGGATAGTGAGTCCCTGGTATTTGAAGGGTTTGGAGAACTCAATGTACTGAGCGCGCTCATTGTTGATGGTGAGGGGAGCGACGATCATGTCGGCCAGACCTCCCAACAGCTCCCCCATCATCCCGTTCCACTCCTTCTTATTACTGTTGTTCACCTGCAGCAGGAGGAGACGTCACACACCGTCAGCGCTTTACACAATCACAGATTTTTGCATCATTGATGATTGAAAAAAGATTGCCCCCGTGACTCTCTGATGATGATGATGATGATGATGATGATGATGATGATGTCACTGTGGCTCTCTCTGATGATGTCACTGACTCTCTCTTTCTCTAATGATGTCACTGTGACTACCTCTCTCTCTGATGATGATGATGATGTCACTGTCTCTCTCTCTCCCTGACCTGTTTACTGATTCACCACCAGTACATCGCCTAGC